>NW_015642825.1:930085-948487 GCF_001515625.1 Sinocyclocheilus rhinocerous
AATGTACTAATTGAACATTTTAAAGCTTATTTTTAATGCTAAAAAGAGTAGACTTTATGGACATGGTATTTGGATCCTTTCACACATTTTGCAGCATTAATGTAAATTAATTAATTTATTCATTTTAAAACATCTAGAAAAATTCCTGAAATTTGACATCACTTATCTGGAAGGCCTGTGAACTTTAGACATCTGATGAATGAAAAAAAAAATCCAGTTTTTGAATAAACAAGCATGTAACACTGCAGTTTGAACTTCACTGATCATAGAGATGCACGGTTTCATTTTAAAACCTAAATGTCCATGTTTTCTTCTTGCCAAAAATTCTCACTTGGTTTAGAAAGCACCATTACTTAGCACATCTGCAGATAGAGAGGCCTTTGTGTGTTAAGAGAAGCCGAAACGGAGAGATGCTGACGTCCGCAAGGAGATAAACAGCTACTGAGCTCTTTTTAATTTCTCCTACTTTAATTAACATTAGTGTGCCCTCTCGACGTTGAGAAGATAGGATCATTTGTAGCAGATCTAGCGGTTACGCAGGGCCCCTGATTGCAACGGATAACAGCCGGCTCAATCTCTATTACCAAAATATATGTCCACAGGAGAAGAATTATTCACGCAGGTGGACAAGAGGTGACATTCTCATAATGTCAGAGAGGCCAAAGCTGGCTTAGACCATGCACTGCTGATGAAAAAACACCTAGACAGAGAGGCAGATTGCTTCTCATGGCTGCAGATGTGAGTTCGGGTGATACGCAGACTGTCCTGAGGCTAGTGATATGTGAAGTCTATATTACAGAAACTGATCTGGGACCCTTTGTTAAGCATTACAGGAAGCGGTTACAGGCATACCTGGAGGGATATGTGCATGGGTGGTCGGATCTTGGCGCCTGAGAGCTCCAGATAGGTATCTTTGCCGAGGAAGTGCACTGTGACCATTTTATGACACTTGGAGCCAGGTGGACACTGGCACACAGGCTCTCCCTCTACGACCAGACACTGCGCTCCATTCTGACAGTAAGACTGATCACATGGACTCGTCTTCTGGAGTAATATCATTGGTGGAGGTGTCTCACAGAACAGCCCACTAAGGGAAGAGAGCATAAGGCATTTACACTACTTATTAGGATTTTTAAAAATGTTTTTGAAAGACGTCTTTTATGCACACCCGGGCTGCATTTATTTGATGAAAAATACAATAAAAATAATATTGTGAAATATTATTACAGTTTAAAGTAACACATTTGAATTTAAATGTAATTTATTCCTGTGATGCATGAATTTTCTGCATCATTCCTCCAGTCTTCAGTGTCACATGATCCTTCAGAAATCATTCTTGAATATTAAGTATTTTATAGACATGTGCCAATATACAGTAATATGATATAACACAATAATGAACATGCATGATATTGTTATCGTGGTCACTTCAAAACACTGTAAATAATTATTAATTTTTCAGATTTTTAGAATGCATTTTAAGAATACTAACAAGTTGTATTTTTTTAACTAACGTTAACATTCTTCTGTAACATTAATAGATAACCACTGTAACAAATGTAGCTACTTCTCATTGATAATGTTAGTTAATGCATTAGACCTTATTGTAAACCTATTGCACTTTATAATTCTTTTGCACTTTAAACTGTTTGAAATATTTGCTTACTTTGAACATTTATATACAATAAAGCGATGCACAAAAATGTATAGTTCTTTTTGTTATAAGAAAAAAAAGTTATTATACCTGTAATAGTATAACAACACTTTTTTTTTGCAACTTATTTCAATATCGTGATAATATACCACGATAAAAGCTTCAGCAATTATCGCAACATGAAGATTTTAAACCATCACATGCCTAGTATATTATTTCAAGCACTTTTAACTTTCTTTCTTAAATCTAATTCACACAAGAGATGAAGACAGTGTTAGAATATTGATAGAGTGTCAGGATGGGTGGTAAACCAGATTAATGCGGGGCTCAAGACACCATCAGGCCCTTAATTAGTAGCCATAGTGGAGTGAGGGATGCTGGGGAGAGAGCTATTGTTCTTCTGTACAATGCCACACACGCACACACACACGCTGTTATAATTAGCCATATGGATATTCATCGTCTGTGCATGTCAGATTTAACTACACACTATCATATAACAAAGGACCAACAGAAGCTTGGTGTGTGTGTAAGCGTGTATATGTTTGCATCATTTATCAAGCCTTTCATAATCATAATGAACACAGGTGTGCAAGTATCTTAGTTATCAGAAAAGTATGAACATGCTTTTTGAGTGATTTCTAACCTACTTTTACTTTTGCAGACATAACTTTGAAGAGGAAACAAGGGTAAATGATTAATAACTTCTTTATTGACTGATTTATCTAAAAAATGGCAGGGTCAATATTTATCTATAGTTTTTATATTTTACATTTACATTTACATTTAGTCATTTAGCAGACGCTTTTATCAATAAAAGCAGTCAAAACTAACAAAAGAGCAACAATATATAAGTGCAAATGACAAGTCTCGGTTATTATATATATTATACACATACATAAACACACACACATATACACACACACAAAGAAAAACAAGTAGATAGAATAGAAAAAATAGAATAGAAAAATATGAATAATTTTTTTTTTTAATAAAAAAATAAATGTAGATAAAGTAGAATTAAAATAGAATAGAAAGTGCTAGAGTTAGAGGGTCAAATAAAGGTTCTCCAAGATACCTTGAAGGACCTATCTGAGAGGTAAGACTCAAACCACTGAGTTTAAGTGGTTCAAACTTAAATTTTATATTTAAGTATTATTATTATTATTATTTAAAATATAATACAACTTAAATATTTACATTTTAAATACATTTTATAATAATATTTAATTTATTATATAATAATATTATTGAAATATTAGGATAATATTATTATCATGAAATATAATACGAATTCTAAATGATTCATAAATAAAGTAAATGTTTTTTTGTTTAGGAGTAGAGGTATGGTTTAGGTTTGGATTAGTCTTTAGTAGTTTTAAAGTAATTAACTTACAACAGAAACAACAGAATTCTACGGCATGTCTTTATTTGTATAAGTAAATGCACGCGTGTGTGAGTGTGAACAATGCACGAGTCTCACCTGAACCCCTCCTTGCACACACACGTGTATCCATTGATGGCGTCATTACACTCTGCTCCATGCTGGCATTTGTTCTCCAGACAGTCATTGTAATCCTGCTCACAGTGCTGGCCAACATACCCCGGCAAACATTCACACCTGAAGAAAACAACAACAACACAACAGTTTAGATGCTAAAAAATGACTAGGATGTCCTAGCATTAGTTAAAAACACTGCTAACTATTTGGTAGTGATAATGAGACTTCATACCACTGAGTGCAGTAGTGCCCACCCCGTTTTTCAGCAACATTGGTTCTGGAAGTATTTTTCCCATAAGTATTTTAAAAAAGGTCTTTGTTTAAGCGTTATAAGCCATGAACCAAACAAATATATGAAAGTATAAAAGTATATGAAAAAAGTAATAAAATAATAAGTATATGAAAATCGGACAAAAAGACAAAGTTTCAAGACTATGTCCTTTTCAGTCTTAGTGAGTGATAGAACTACAATTCCATAAAGCATTACCAAATGAATTTAAATGAAGGAGAACTATAAACTATTAATTTATCATTTATTAATTTATAGTTTAATTTATAGTTATCTGCATAGTAATGAGATGTATATATATTTATTTATTTATTTTGAGAATGCAGGGAGACAGAGTCGACTATGTCATTCGCAGCGCTTTTAATGGGAGTGGGCGGAGCTAAAGATCTCTTTTGGCACGCTGCAACCACTGATTGGAGGAATTTTCTGTACAGCATCATGGGTAGTTTTTCCATCACAAATTCTGCTATCAAACAATTCATTTAAAAGTAAGTTGAATTAATGCAAACAGTTGGGTTGAAGAAAATCATACATCCTCAGAGCTCACAACTAGTCTGTCTTTAATGCTTTATCAGTTTATTGTTAAAAATCACTTTCCTTATGGAGAAAATGAATGGAGTTTTTACTTTTGGAAGCCGACTGTTGAACTATTACAGGCAGCACAGGCAGGTCACGCAATCTTTCCTGTGAAGTTCTGAGCAGAGGAGCTCAAACACTCACCTGTAGCCCTTACTGAGGAGAACACACTTGGAGTCGTGTTGGCAGAGGTCAAACCCGGGCAGACAGGGGTCAATCACCTCCTCACACAGATCCCCTAAGAGACACACAAAGAAAAAAAAAAGGAACAAATGACTCTAACAGTTGCCCTCTCCTAGCGTCCGGAGGTTTATCGCATACTGAAACACTCAGGGCCTCTGCTGTCTACGGGTGAAGCTCACAGTTGTGTGGCTAAAGGAACTCTTTGACTGAACATACGGCATATGTGTGTCATGACTCTCCTCGAGGTGTTTTCGCCCCTCACACCATCTGCCAGCATTTAGACTGTGAGGCTTTTTCTCCTCCAGGCTCAACTGAAAACATCTTTGTGTGATGGCAAAGTCATTCTAGAGCACACAGCTCAGCAGGGTCCATTCGAAGGCACTAAATCACTGCCAACCAGAACCTTCAATAAATTCCCTGTTCTTGTCCACCTGCTGTAGGACGTCCCGCCCTGCAACAGGCCGTATTGGGTCTAAACCAACCTCCACATCCGTGCACTCATTCATCCAGATTCCTAGCATTTCCTGTCCAGCACACTTGCGCTGGTGTTGCTAGTTGCATGGCACAGCAGCAGCTCAGAAACAGATGTACCCTCTCCGTGCTCTGGCCCTTGAGACGGTGTTTAGGTGGTCTGCTGCCAGGCCAATTTCCTCTAGACTCTTTCTGCAGCAACTGTATGTGTTCTTCAGGGAATCAGTGCAGTAGGTGTCTACAGTTGATGTTTCCTGCATGCACCTCACAGGCTGGAGTCTGGCAAAGAGTTTTTAAATCAAATCTGGATGTTGGTGGTAAGATTTGTACTGACTGATGTTAATACAGAACAATCCTCAGTTGTTAAAACACAAACTGAGATACAGAAATATAATGACAATGGAGAAGGAATGAATCTTTATAAGATTTGACCTTTGGCAAAGTGTCATTTGTGAGGATTCAACATTAAACAAGGACTGAAACACATTGCCTTTCCTTGTTTGGGGCATAATGGCCTTTTGGAACATTTCTGTCGGTATGCTAACTTGCACTACTGTTACAAAGTTTGGGGTTTGTATGATTTTTTTAATGCTTTCAAAAGAAGATGGTATGTATTTGATCAAAAATACAGTAAAATGGCAAAGTTGTGAAATATTATTACAAATAATTAAAATAGCAAAATATGCCTATTTGAATATATATTAAAATGTAATTTATTTCTGCGATGGCAAAGCTGAATTTTTTAGCAGCCATTTCTTCAGTTTTCAGTGTCGCATGATCCTTCAGAAATCATTCTAATATGCTGAAAAAGAACAGAATTTATTTGAAACAGAAATCTTTTGTAACATTATAAATGTCTTCACTGTCACTTTTGATCAATTTAACGCATTCCTGCTGAATAAAAGTATTGATTTCTATAAAAAAAATAAATAAAAAAAAAATACTTTTGAAAGGTAGTGTATTAATTTCTTTCAAAAAGAAAAAAATCTTACCAACCCCAAACTTTTGAACGGTAGTATAAGTCCCAATGTAAATGTAAAATATAAAAGTCCCACAATGCCCATGGGCACAATGTTAAAACAGGAGAGAAAACATCATCAGAATATTAAATCTTCAACCTTCCTTCTCCCCTTTCATTTCACCCACATAATTACATACTTTTATTTGAACTAATGAAAAATATATTCTCTGTTGAGAGTCTGATCTATAGCCAGTCTGGTACAGATGACAGTGAAATAGAGAGAATAAGATGAGCACTGCATACTTTCTGTATGCAAGAAAAATCACAAATTAGATTTTTGTGAAATATCAGAGCAAATAGAGACTCTAGCTTTAAAAGACTTCAGTAAAAAAGCATCCCCCCTAGTTTCTATTCCTATTTTAATTCCTCTTTTAGGGGAAACCCCTGAGCCAAAGTTGATACTTTCATGAAACATTACTGAGAACTCCATTAACCTCTGAGCAATTACATTTCTCTCTTGCTAGGTTTAAAACTCAGTTTTTAAGACTGTGCTCTTTAACCGGACAGCTGTGTGTGCCCTACAAGCTTAAGGATGTGGCCAGGCTTATACCGCAGCAAGTACCAACTGCACCCGCTCCAAGGGAGGCGGCAAAGAGGAATGCCATTATAATGACAGGGCCAGCTAGGAGCAGTTGCACTTCCTATTTTGAGGAAAAGAAGAGAGAACAAGAGCAGTGGTGCCACTGGACGGCATTTGGCAGATCTGAAGTGGAAATAAACAGACAGTTTTAACAACAGCTGGACTTTAAATCTGCCTAGTCAGGACTTCTGTCAAAAGCTGGTTTGTTTAGTAAAACTGCCCACTACCAGTCTTAACATGCATATTATTTTGGTTTCTTAATGTTTTCTTAGCCACCTCAGTTGTGGCTGGAGGATATAAATGCAATTGGCACAGTCTTGCCAGTGAAATGGCCTCATTGCGGTAAGACTGAGACAGACAAATAGGGCAATATGACTAAGAAAATGGTAACAAAGAGTCTGAAACAGTCTGAATGTGTTTACAGGCTGGTTTAATGAGGTTTAACTGGTACCTCTGTAGTTCGGAGGGCAGACACAGGTGTAGTTGTTGATGCCGTCCACACAGGTGGAGTTATTCTCACAGTCATTGTCTTCACAGTCATCAGGATTCAGCTCACACTGTTGGCCCTCGTACTCAGGCGGACACACACAGCTAGAGGAATGGGAAGGCACAGGACAACGATCGATACTTCAAATGTTACAACAAAAGGAAACGCGTGGGTTTCAGTGATTTAGCTCTGTTGGGTCTGCAGCCTGAACAGTGTCATTTGTTGCCATTCATGTCTCATTGTTTGGTCTTTAAATGTCAACCCAACATCCTTCATTAGTGCACTGCTCACAGCCAACAGGAACACAGAGTTCTGGTTTTAACATGTACTGAACACATTACAGGGATAGTTCAGTCACAAATGATAATGTTGGCATGAACACAAAACAAGATATTTATTTATAACACTCTATAAGCCCTTGTTTATTGAGAATATCAGGATTTTGTAAGAAGATCTTCAGTGAGTAAATTTGAACTCACTTTTTTTTCCAAATACACTTTCTTTGAGGAAAAGAACAGACTGAACATTCTGCTAAACATCTAATTTCGTTCCACCAAAATCAAGCAATATGATTACGAGTAGATGAGTCAAAAAGTTTAGTCAAAGCCCATATTTTCAAGGTCTTGGTCCTCGAATATGAGTCTAAGATCATATTTTGATGGTCCACAACTACATTTTCATGGTCTTGGTCCTTGAGTCTGAGTTCAAAAGCATATTTTCATTGTATTGGTCTTCTCTTGTTGGGAGCATGAAGACACTGTCTTGACTCAGACTCGACTATTTTCTGGCCTCGGTCCTAAATTAGACTCAACCCTCTTCTGGTCTCCGTTTTGACTCAGACTTGACCCTCTTCTGGTCTTGGTCTTGAATCAGACTCAACCCTCTTTTGATCTTGGTTTTGACTCAGACATGATTTCTTCTGGTCTCAGTCTTGACTCAGACTCGACCCTTATCTGGTCTCTACTTTAAATCAGACTCAGCCCACTTCTGGAATCGGTCTTGACTCAGACCCGACTCTCTTCTAATCTCAGTCTTAACCTGAACCTGATGCTCTTCTGGTCTCAGTCTTGACTCAGACTCAATGTCTTCTAGTCTTGGTTTTGACCTCAGACTCGACCCTCTTCTGATCTCAGTCTTGACTCAAACTTGATTTCTTCTGGTCTCGGTCTTGACTCAGACTCAAATCTCTTCTGATCTCAGTCTTGACTCAAACTTGATCCTCTTCTGGTCTCAGTCTTGACTCAGACTCGATGTCTTCTGGTCTTGGTCTTGACTCAGACTCTATCTCTTCTGGTTTCTCTCTTGACTCAAACTCGAACCTGTTCTGGTCTCGATCTTCACTGGGACTCAAATGAGCTGTTCTCAATTATATCACTGCAAATTACCTGCTGAAATTCCAAGCAGCCCCTAATATTTGCATTTTTCTCTGTTGTTTTGCCTTTCTGTTGCTATCCATTAGTCTTGTAGGTCAGATCCATCAGTGACTGAGGCTCAGTGTTTGATAAACCTCCATCTCCATGGTGACTTGTTGAGCAATAGCAGTAAAACTTATCTCACTGTTTAGCAGAACCCACACCCATCTGTACCCTTCCACCCAGTCCCTGCCCACTGGCTGCTAACTCTCAGGAGCTACGCCAGCAACCGATATATTCCACCCCCAGACACATAAAAACACACAAATCTCTGGGCTCATTTGCTGTTTTTTGTAAAGTCATTGTGCAACTCTGTTCCTGCTGGATGTGAAGCGGCTGCCCTGCAAAAATTGAATAGAGGCCTAATGTGACATTACCAAAGTTGTTGGGAGATTTATAGGACACAGGGGACATGTATTGTGCCATTACAACAATCTGCCTGTCTCTTGCTTCTTTCAGATGTCCAGGGGTGTTACAAGCTTTGAATTTTTAATACACAGATTTTGTCCAGATGTGCACTGTAACACAGAACTTTCAAATTAAAATATTTCAGTTTTTAAATCTTATTTATATCCTTTTTGACACTTGTATTCATAGTGATAGTGGAAACACTGTGCAGGCTACATTCAGATTTATGTTGCCAGCATGAGCACCAAAAAAAAAAAACAATTCAACATTTCAAGCCACAGGTCCAACAACTTCACAGCTATTCGATAGCTGACAGAATATAATTTGTACAGGTCTGGATGTACCTGTAGTGCCCGTCCAGTCCAGGTGTGAGGTGGCACGTGCCTCCATTAACACACGGCAGGCTGATGCAGGCGTTAATGGGAATCTCACAGTTACGACCCTGAGGAAAGAATAAGCCTGTGAGCATGGACGAAGTAAGAGCGAGCTCAGGTTTTAACATGTCTGACCCTACATACTGGGACAAAGGTCACAATCAGATGGACAATTTCAAAGGTGAAGAGGTTAAAGCAATTAAAAGCCATCATCTACAGTATTACATAATGAGTTCTGAGTAAAATGTCAACTTAAATGTTTACCTTTCAAACAGGGTTAAGGAGTGGACATTAAAGCCAATGATTAGCGGTGCTTTCTATGGTTATTATTGTTGCTCATACTTATAATTAGGAATCCGTTTTAATCCCTTAACTTTTAACTACCATCCAGAACACCCTAGCAACCACATAGCAACATAAAACACTCAGAACATATTACCTGCATAGCCTATCCTGCAGCATTGTGGTGGTTAGTTTTGCACAGACAAGCACCACTCACATTTTCCTCAGCAAATGTAAAAATCTTGTTTGTTTACTAGTTCTATATCCAGGCCCAGAGCTGAGTTTAGTTTAATATCATGGTTTATGGAAGATGTATGTTGTGTCCTGATCCTTTTACACTCCGGGGCTGTAACTCCGTGACTAACACTCTCCATTTCAATTCCAGACAAAGGCTCTTGCCACTGATATGCCTGTTTCCTCTGCTCTCCTCAAAGGGTCCATATGTCTGTTTTCTTTCTCTCGGTCCCTCTGTTTTTTCTCTTTCTCTCTTCCCATGTTTAACTTAATTCAGTACTCTAGAACATTCTAATTAATCTTCACTTATTTCGAGGACAGACGCGCACCTGCAACTGACCTTGAGAGCTGCGGTTTTAATTAAAAGACAGCTCACTGGTTCTGTCTTGTAGAGGGCGAAGGGTTAAGCTCTTATCTGTTCTTCAACAGAACAACACTGACAGGAATCCCATAACCAAACAAAAGGGTAATGATTGCACGCTGCATCCAGGACACGCACACACATTCGTAAACCACTTTTTGTGTGAAACCGAGTCTGTTTGATATCAAACTTTGGTTCGTTTGGTTTTTTGAAGGTTTTTTTTCGATGTGCATCAGCAATCTGCAACCCAGTCTGCTTGGAATGATGGTCTAAAGTTTGGTTTATGTTTATAAAAGCAATCTGTTCAAACTCACGGAAGTGAACTGCTACTGATGCCGCATAATTTACATGTTTGTACGTTACCGCCTGGTCACACTTATCATTTCTCATAGCTGCTTGTCTTTGAATAAATTGCTTTTGAAGAGCAGCTCACATTCTTCACATCTCTTGCAATACATTTGCCATCAGCCCAAGACCTCACCACCAAGGTCGCACCACTGAGTATGTATCCACTACACAAACAATGCCTGCCTGAGTACAATAGGAAATAATCAAGAAACTTCAGATCCAGCGAGTTCAGCTCGGGAAGATGGATGATGAGGCTCTCATGCATGTAATGATGCACATAACTCATAGGAGTATTCCGTACACGCGTGCACGCTGCCCGAGGATGTATGTGGGGCGGTGGATGTTCACTCACCTTGTAGCCAAAAGGGCAGGTGCAGTGGTAGGAGCCCATGACATCACTCACACATGTGCCGTTGTTCTGACAGGGACTCGCCCGACAGGGGGCGCACTTGGACATCAGATTCAAATCTGCTGGACCTGAAAGACACACAACACAACATGTGAAGCATAAATGTGTGGACGAGAAAGGGAACAGGAAATAAAAGGGAGTGGAGGTGACATTAAGGTCAACATGAAACAAACCCGACCATATTTCCTTGTAAAACTTTATCTGTGCATGTTATTATTAGAAAAAAATCGAAAAAGCAGAATTACCTTTTATCAAAATATAATAACTTGTCTCTGCCTCTGAAACACTGTTATTTTTGTATTATTTATGTTCTATTAAGTGTGTATTTATTATTTTGCATTAGCTTTTATTTTCAAGTTTTCACTTTAATTTAAGTTTTAATAATTTTGTTATGTGCTTTTGTCATTTTATTAGATTTTCTTAAATATTTCTATTCAATTCAGTTTTAGGTATTTAGTACTTTTTTCAGTTAGTTGCAAAGGCAGCATTTCTATTTTTCATTTTTAAAGTTTTTCATCTAATATTTATATTTTATTTATTTTAATTCAGCTTTATTTCAGTTACTGAAAACTTTTTTTTTTTTTTTTTTTTTTAGTTGTAGTTAACAATATTTTTCAACCCTTATCTTTCAACCTGACTCCATTCTGGTATGTAATGTCCACTTTTAATGATCCAATAAATTCTGATCAAATCAAATCAATTCATACCCTACAGTTTTTTCTCTCCTCAAATATCTTGTTTCATTCTGAAATATTGCCATTGCAAACTTAAACACTCAGAAAAAAGGTAGTAAACTGGGGTGGTACCCTTTGAAAAGGTACCAATACGTTCATTTTATGTACTAGTATGTACCATTTAGGGGTAAAGAAGGTACAAAGATGTACCTTTTAGCTTTGGTAACATAGGCTACTGAGAGTTTTTTGAGAGTGAAGAGGCTCAGCATCACTGCTCTCACGCTTAGTTTTTGGACGTTGACAATATTATTTAGGGAGAGAAAGAGAGCGTAAATTGAATCAGGACATGGTGCAGACCAAATTTAAATGTTGTGTTTGCCATACGAGCACCACGGCTCAATGTTTCTGGAGCAGATGTGTTAACCAGCAGAAAAGAAGACAGACTTACCCTTGCACTGGAATTGACTGAGAGGGGTGGTAAGCAGCAGGCGGTCTGCCATGTCGGGTGGTCCAGTGCAGCGGGCGATGCCAGGCTCTTTAAACCCAGCCTTCACCCACTGAGACAACCAGCGCAGCTCGCAGTCACAGTACAGGGGGTTTGCACCCAGAGCCCTGGATCACACGAACCGGGTGTTAAACTTTGTTTGAAAGGATAAATGCATTAGAATATCAGCATGATTCATTGGCCAAGTGGATTTTTCCTTGTGAATACAACTCTTCCTTACAAAGCCAACTTCTTCGGTTACTACAAACATCCCAATTGCACTTCCTTCAATTCAACAGGCCCTTTATTCCTCAATGGGGATTTTTCTCCGACAGTTCTTTTCAATGAGGAAACAAGGAGCTACAGTAGCCTCGCTCCAAACCGGCAAGAGGAACTACAGCCGGAGAGGAAAAAACACACCACCACCATAAGCCTCCATAATAGATGCCTTTTAGCTGTAATAAAATTTACAAAGATTTCCTGTGGGGCTCGGTCTCCGAGCGCAGAGCACAAGGCTGCACTCTCTCTAGGTTGCACCCGGTAATGAGGTAAAACTTACATCGAGTCTAAAGACCTGAGTTGGTCTCTAAGGTTAAGACTGGGAGTCCATCATTAATAGAGGCAGAGGGAGCATGCTTTTACACACACACACACACACACACACACACACACACACACTTACAGATGAGACAGAGATGTCAAGTGGCTGAAGGCTCCCTCAGGAATAGTTGAAAGGTCATTTCCGTGGAGGGTTCTGAAAGAGAAGAATGAAAAGGAAATGAAAAAAGTCATGGAGCTCTGGGAGTTGGTTTCATTGTTTTCCACACTATAAACGGAGCGAGAGAGAGAAAGAAAGGGTCATTCACGGCATTTAGTGCAGATTATAGAAAACCGCTGCCGTTTAGTGAGGCACCGGTGGGAACGGCAGATTTGCATTGAGATTTCATTGTATGCTGTGTCAGTCCTGTTTAATAATTTCTCCTGTTCTATTTTGGGCCGCTCGACCCACACATATACACTCAGACCGCAACCTGAGAACATGATTGGACAGCTACAGGCCCTTGAGGCCACGTCAGCGCTGGCCCTGGGGCATTCTGGGAAATTAAAAAGTGACAATGATGACTGCCTGGCAGACTAAGCTTAAAGAGGCCGGAATAAGGTGGGCGTCCTTTGGTCTGTTTACGGTATCTGTGCACACAGGGTGTTGATAACGTATCCAGCTTAATGCAGACAGATATCTAAGGGTGTCTCTTCAACTATAGTCACACATTTCAAACTTCATTTGTATTAAACAGACATTTCAAACAAACATTTTTTATTAAAATGATCAAATCTGACAAAAGACATCGGTTTCGAATGCTGTTTTTTTCTCTGTTCTAAGAAACATAAAAAGTATCACGGTTTCCAAAAACAATTTCCAAACTTTTGAACGGTACTATAATTGTCACATAATAAATATTGACATGATTCATGTTTATTTTGCACTTTGTTTTAGAGTATTATACTTTTAAATGTTCATAGCAAAATTAATATTTTAATAGATTTTCGTACAATGAAAAAATTGGTGTAGAAATACTTACAAAGAAACAGCAAATTAATTAAACTAAATTTTGAAGCAGAAAAACGTCTCTAGGTTACGTATATAACCATGGTTCCCCCGAGGGAACGAGACGCTGCGTCGAGATCGCTTTGGGAACGCCCTTGCGTGACCGCGTTCTGAAGCACGTGTCAAATCCGTCCAATGGAGCAGCGAGACGTCACGAGCAGGGTGATAAGCCCTCCAGAACCACAGCCAGGTCCCATGAGGGCACCTTGGTGCGCTGTACCGGCCTCAGCCTCAGGGTGCCACGGAGGAAACGAGTGACAAGTGGGTGTCTTCCCAATAACTGACCACCCAGAAGGGCGTGGTAAGCAGCTAAGGCCGCCCACGTATACCTTCAGAGTGGAGGGAGATAACCCTGCGGAGAATCGCTCCTGCAGAAACTCCAGAACTGTACCAATTGGGCAGTTGACTGGGTCCTGCAGTCGTTGTCCGCACCATGAAGCGAAAAGTTTCCACTTCAAGGCGTACTGTTTCCTAGTGGCGGGAGCTCTGGACTGGAGTATAGTCTCAACAACCTATGCTTTCTGGTGCTTACGTCACCCTGCTCGTGACGTCTCGCTGCTCCATTGGACGGATTTGACACGTGCTTCAGAACGCGGTCACGCAAGGGCGTTCCCAAAGCGATCTCGACGCAGCTCGAGTTCCTGAAGGGGAACTGATATCCAATAATCTTTGTTTTAATTTACAGCTTCAAAAAATATTTTTACAGTGTGGTTTTGAGTTTGAGTCTGTAAGTAGTCTGGTAAGCAACAAAAATAAATCATCTAGGCATGGTAAAAAGTTTCCAAGACCATTTTAATGTGACTTTCATATAACCAAAAGAAAAAAAATGTACCCACAGGACTTTAAGTGCTCTTAAAATCTATTGCTTTGTTCCTTCAGAACTTGCTTATGCTGTGAATGTGCTGTTCTAAAGCAGCTTTGTTCAGGCAGTAATCTCCCGAAGTTAAGCTCATAAGGCAGGTGTTGTGGTGCATGGGGAGTGTGTGTGTGTGTGTGTGTGTTTGTATGTGTGTGTGTGGGTGAGAGAGAGAGAGATTGATGTAAATATGCAGCAGATCGTTGGTTCATCAGGTAAAAAACAAAAGGGAGTCTTACAGCAGGCGGAGAGAACGCAAGCCATCAAATGCATGAACCGGGACACAGCGAATTTGATTATAGCTCAGGATACTGCAGAGAAAGAGAGAGCGAATATGAGTGAGACACAGAGACAAAGACAGTGAAACAGTCATTTAATGTCAACATTTCTGCCCAAATTTTTGGCAGCAGTGATCAAGTTCACATGACGGCACTGACAAACTCATATGTGGACACAGAAACTGTGTCTGATTGTTGGATGATGGTGTAAACTTACAGGGTGGCGAGCTGCGTCATGTTGCTGAAGGTGAGAGGGGCAAGAAGACTGATGCTGTTATTACTGAGGTCTCTGCAGAGGAAACACACACAAACACACAGCAGATTCAATTACACACCCTCAGAAGAATGTCTACAACATGCCTTCACAATTCAAAGCCGGGTTTACTCTTAGAAAAGAGATTTAATCGCAGTTACTTCATCCTGGTTAAATAAAGGTTATTAACTAATGACTTCAAACATGCATAAAAACTGAACCGTACACTGCAAAAACAAAAAGGCAGTTGTGTTTGCCAGAAACTCACTCGGTTATAATATTTGAGGGATTATGGGATGGCATGTTGGCATATTTTACAACTTATTATATTTCCTTAAAAGGTTGAATGTTATAGCAATATACTTAAAGCACCAAAAAATGCTTTGTATACCTTAAAAAATGTACTGATAATTGCCATCTAAGTACACATGCCAATACAAAGTCACATGATGAGTTCATCATAAGTGGCCTGTCTATAAAATATGGCTGATTTTCATATATAAACGGTGCATATGCTCACAATCACACACACACACACAAACCCAGCATCAGGGTAATGCGCAAGACACTAAAAAATGCAATAAACGTAATCATAAAATTATTTAAATAAAACACAAAACTGGTATGTGTCACACAGAGACTACTGGGAAAGTCGTTTTTCATGTTTTTAACCGTAAACTACACAGTAATTCATAGCTTTTACAGTAATTTGACAGTTTAATTTTATAGTATTTTAGTTATTTTGACATTTTAATTTTACAGTTAAATTTCATAACATGTAATTTTAAACCATTTACAATTCTTCACCATATGTTAAGGTAACTTACAGTTAAAACAATTAACAGGTTTTTACTGTAGCATTTTTACCGTTTTTTTTCTGTAAAAATTACAAACTCTTTATTATTATTAATATTATTTACAATGTGAGACGATAGCTCAGATTTCCTAAAACGTAACAATTCCTGCAGCTTTGGAAATACAAATAATTCTGTATACTTAAAATAAACATACAAATGAAGGCATTAAATGCATAGTGGGTCCTTTTGGATAATAGTGTGTGGCAAATGAATAAATTCAATGAAAAGTGGAGAAATACATACAGCAGTGTCAGTTGTTTCAGACTAGCAAGCTCTTTGGGCACGGAGGTGAGGAGGTTTCCTTCCAAGTATCTGAAACGGTAAGAAAAATCCTGTTAACAGGCAAGTTTACAATCCTCAAACGAGCTACAAAGTAAAACCAGATTCATTTTAAATTTCATTTCATGCTTAAAAATCAATTTTACATTGGAAGAAATAGACTTATTACCACAAAGCGGCTCTAGATGTAGAGGAGTTACAGTGAGCTGCCTTGCTGTCTAGTGTAGCTGCTGGGATTGCTTATCTACAAAATTTACTCTTGGTATTGTCTTCAAAACTACGACACAGGAGAAGAGGTCAATCCTGCTGGAGTTTTCCTGTACAACCCAAGAACAATTACTGTCCTTCTGCTGAAAAACCGACAGCGTCAAGGCAGGATATTTCTGTTCACCACACTCGCCATTAAAACCGCTTGTTACATCAGTCTCTCCTTGTCACTTGTTTGCATTTCTTTTCTTCTCTTAGTCACTGTCATCTTGTTCTATTGCTTCCCTGTCTCTCCATCTATCCCTTTTCTCTAAGTATGAGTATGAGCCGCTCTTATCGAGTTTAAACGGCAGTGTCAGCAGTTCTATGAAGGCGCTATGCTCACTCTTCATCTGATTGGTTCCATAGATTATGACTGACACCTTAACTGTGCAACAACTCACTGACCCTCATACAATCAGAGTGACCCATCTCAGAATCAATCTCAGAAAAAGGTTTGAAGCCGCCACTGAACTAAACTGAAAAAGATGAAAACATGACAGGAAGGAGCTGGAAGGAGAAACTCACACTTCAGTTGTATCTTTAGGGATACCCTTAGGCAGCAAACGCAGCCCCCGGTTACTACAGCGCACCACTGTGTCCGAGCATGAGCAAGAATCGGGACAGCGAGGTGCCGACGGCAGACAGACATTCTCTTCCGTACCTGAGAGAGAAAGATATGCATATTTTATGCTCCTTTACATCATGCAAGAGAAAAACGTAATATGTGCTGCTAACAGATCTAATATAGAAACTCATCAATTCTTTAAAAGGAAATAATGGAGGATGGAGAAAAAGAGAGAGAGCGGATGAAAGCGCACAGGTGCTGCGTGCACCGAATTGCATTGCACCCTCTCTGAAAATGGCCCTTTCTCAGGAATGTGGGTCTCCAAACATGGGTATCATTATTACAGCGCACACTTGCTCATAATAAGTGATACAGTGCACAGGAGTTTAAAATCAGCAGCTAAATATTGCTTTTGGCCTCGCTTGCTCCACATTTCCTGCAAGCGATACTTGTAGCCTCCTCCCGAGCTGCTTTCATCCAAGCTCTGTAAGATGCTATCTGTAAAAGGCTGAATTGCCCTGTAGATTAAAAAGAAACAGCGAATTAAGCCATTAATGGGAGGTAATGGAGACTGAGATATGCTCCAACAATAACACACAGACCGAGTCTGGAAGGAGAACGCTGGATCTGGATGTGCCTGCAAACGTAGAAGAGCCAAAGGGGCTGTGGGCTAGTTTTACAATGACTGGACTCTTTCAAACGACCAAAAATATCTTCCCGTAAATCAATTTAGCTTGACTTTGTTAACAGACTTTCTAACTGTACTTGCAGAGCACTGAAATAGCTGGATGTTGTGGTGGTGAGTTTTTTGGAGCCCCACTCAAGGAGGAAGAAATGAACGGAATAACAACACATGAGCCCTGACAGACAGCTTCTTCTAACTAATGGACCTCGAGCCAGGGCGATTTCTCTCACTTTGAACCTCTTTATTTCAAAGTGCTTCGCCCATCTACAGCTGAGCAGGCTCGCTTAACACGATATTCCCTGAAGCAGCAAAAGAGCTGTTTCTACCATAGCTTTGACAGGGAGGCCTTCTGAAACACAGGACCCCAGCCAGACAGAAGCCAAACCGCAGTTTCTTTTTCTCTGTTAAACTTTATGTCGGTCTCGAGAGGTTCTGTTTTTCCCCCTCTTTATGGACACAAGTTCTTCCCTATAAAAACCAGAGTTGGAGAAGATAATGTTTAGGCCTCATGAAAATTTGTCCTCATGCTGCCCTCTCAGTACGGCCTTGTGGGAAGCTGGACGGGTGTGATTTACTCTGACGCTGAGAAGCAGGGAGAGGGGGATGAAGGTATGGGAAATCCAAGGAGATGGGAGATGGAGAGTGCCTCGGTCTGGAAGTAGCCGATTCAGCGGCCTGATCTAAGCAGCATGATTTCATGGGAACTGGAGATGGATGTGGTGTGGATGGCACAGGCTACAGAGCAAATACTAGCTGAGGTCTGCAAACCCTTGTTCAGTGTCCTGACGGTGCAACTCTGGTTCATGAGGAACTGCTTAAAAGGCCAGTGTGGACATAAAGGAGTAGAAGAGTATGAAAGAGAATCAGCATTATATATATATACAGTGCCTTGCGAATGTATTCATACCCCTTCATTTTGCTAGAACTTCCTAGAGCTGGCCTCCTGGCCAAACTGAGCAACTAATGGAGAAGGGCTTTGTCTAGACTGGTGACCAAGAAGCTGATGGTCACTCTAGTTGAGCTCCA
>NW_015642825.1:948552-950717 GCF_001515625.1 Sinocyclocheilus rhinocerous
TTGAACCCAATCAAATATTTCTGGAGAAACCTGAAAATGTGCATCTGCCCCCATCCAACCTGACAGAGCTTGAGAGGTGAACAGGTGAGGTGAAGAATGGCAGATAATTGCAAAATGCTGATGAGCAAAGCTTGTCGCATCAAACCAAAAAAGACTTAAGGCTGTTAAGGTGCTTCAGCTAAATATTTAGTTATGAATACTTATGCAATGTACTTATTTCAGTTTTTTATTTTTAATACATTTACGAAGTTGTGACAATTCTGTTTTTGCTTTGTCAGTATGGATTCATTGTATGGAGTGTAGATTGATGTGGAAAAAAAGTAATTTAAAGAAGTTTATCATAAGGCAGCAACATAACAAAATGTAAAAAAATTGAATTTTTTACTCTTGAAAAAAAATACTTTTGCAAGGCACTGTATATGTCACGTGTATGTTCCTGTTTTCCTTATTTGGTCTTTTCTGTTCCTGTCCTCGTTGTGTGAATGCGTTTCCAGCTGTGTTTAATTAATTAGTTCATTTGCTCCTAGGTGTGTGCCTCACACTTCTCGGGAGGCAAGGAGCGAGGAACGAGGAGACACGGAGATAGCTTCAAACCACAGTCTTTTAATAATCCAAACACAAGGGGTACGTGGGAGACACAGGAACACATAGAATGACGTTCGAGGACCAACAAACACTAATTGAAAGGACTGGGGCTTTTAAACACTGGGTGATTGGGAAAACACAGGTGCAAGGAATGACTAATTAAAGGGAACACGGCACACCTGGGGAGGGAAAACACAACACAAAGAGTCCAGGGGCGTGACAGTGCCATTGGTGTCTGTGCATTTAAACCCTGTGTTTCCCAGTGTTTCCCGTCTGCTGTTAAATGTCATTCTTTCTACTTGATGTCTCCAGTGCTCCCTGTGTTCCGAGCGTTACCCTCACTAAACCCTTTTGATTTGTATTACTCCTGGTCTCCTCGCTCCTTCGTTCATTCCTCCCCGAGTGGCCGTGACAGAACAGCAGACCTTGACAGTAAGCGGCGCCCCTTCTAGCCGTGGTTGTTTTTCATTTTTTGAAAAGGTTTTTTTTTTCCCCGTTCGTTTCTCCCTGCCCAAATGGAGGAACGGGCGATGTTCATCGCCGTGGCTCAGGCGAACCCCGACCCGATCGTCTACGCCAGCTCCCTCGAGGGGGAAACCCTCGTGACGCTGTTCCAGCTCGGGATGACTTTCCATCAGCCCACGGAGCTCCCAGCCGGCCGTTCCGAAGTCTAGTGCGCTGGCCGTGCCGAAGTCAAGCCCGCCGGCGGTTCCTCAGTCAAGCCCGCCAGCCGCGGCTCTTTCCTGCCCACCGGCCGTTCCTGTGGCAAGCCCGCTGGCCAATCCAAAGTCAAGCCCATCGGTTGTGGCTCACTCCCGCCCAGAGCTCGCTCCAGTGTCAGCTCCAGCCCCAGAGCTCGCTCCAGTTTCGGCTCCAGCCCCAGAGCTCGCTCCAGTGTCGGCTCCAGCCCCTGAGTTCACTCCAGTGCCCACTCCTCGAAAGCGCCTTGCTGTGCCTGCTCCTCCAGTGCTCCCTCCAGTGCCAGCACCTCGTAAGCGCTTCCCAGATCCCCAGTTAAGCCCAGGGAGGACTCCAGATCCCCAGTTAAGCCCAGGGAGGGCTCCTGATTCCTCGTTTAGCCCAGGGAGAGCTCCTGTTTCCTCGTTTAGCCCAGGAAGGGCTCCTGATTCCTCGTTTAGCCCCGGGAGGGCTCCTGATCCCCAGTTCAGCCCAGGGAGGGCTCCAGATCCCCAGTTAAGCCCAGGAAGGGCTCCAGATCCCCAGTTAAGCCCAGGGAGGGCTCCAGATCCCCAGTTAAGCCCAGGGAGGGCTCCAGTTCCTGAGTATAGCCCACAGAGGGCTCCAGTCCCAAGCCCAGGGAGGGCTCCAGTTACCGAGTATAGCCCACGGAGGGCTCCAGTTCCTGAGTATAGCCCACAGAGGGCTCCAGTCCCTGAATCCCCTCCAGAGCGCCCTCAAGTGCAAGAAATTTGGGGGGGGTGCATATGCCCGTGGCCGAGCCGGCTAAGGTCACGGAGGATCCGCCATGGCCTCCTGAGTCCCCTGATCCGCCATGGCCTCCTGGACTGCCTGATCCGCCATGGCCTCCTGAGTCCCCTGATCCGCCATGGCCTCCTGAG
>NW_015642825.1:951667-960395 GCF_001515625.1 Sinocyclocheilus rhinocerous
CCAGATCCCCAGTTAAGCCCAGGGAGGACTCCAGATCCCCAGTTAAGCCCAGGGAGGGCTCCTGATTCCTCGTTTAGCCCAGGGAGAGCTCCTGTTTCCTCGTTTAGCCCAGGAAGGGCTCCTGATTCCTCGTTTAGCCCCGGGAGGGCTCCTGATCCCCAGTTCAGCCCAGGGAGGGCTCCAGATCCCCAGTTAAGCCCAGGGAGGGCTCCAGTTACCGAGTATAGCCCACGGAGGGCTCCAGTTCCTGAGTATAGCCCACAGAGGGCTCCAGTCCCTGAATCCCCTCCAGAGCGCCCTCAAGTGCAAGAAATTTGGGGGGGGTGCATATGCCCGTGGCCGAGCCGGCTAAGGTCACGGAGGATCCGCCATGGCCTCCTGAGACCCCTGATCCGCCATGGCTCCCTGAACTGTCTGCTCCGCCATGGCTCCCTGAGTCTCCTGCTCTGCCATGGCTTCCTGATCCGCCGTGGAGGCTCTTCTTGTCTCCGCCCTGTTCCAGTCCTGCACCAGCCTCCCCTCCCCGATGGTACTATTACGGTGCGGGACGCGCCGTCCGGGAAGGGGGCGATCTGTCACGTGTATGTTCCTGTTTTCCTTATTTGGTCTTTCCTGTTCCTGTCCTCATTGTGTGAATGCGTTTCCAGCTGTGTTTAATTAATTAGTTCATTTGCTCCCAGGTGTGTCCCATTGGTGTCTGTGCGTCTGCTGTTAAATGTCATTCTTTCTACTTGATGTCTCCAGTGTTCCCTGTGTTCCGAGCGTTACCCTCATTAAACCCTTTTGATTTGTATTACTCCTGGTCTTCCCGCACCTTCGTTCATTCCTCCCCGAGTGGCCGTGACTATAT
The DNA here is from genome assembly GCF_001515625.1 of Sinocyclocheilus rhinocerous. NCBI lineage: Eukaryota > Metazoa > Chordata > Actinopteri > Cypriniformes > Cyprinidae > Sinocyclocheilus > Sinocyclocheilus rhinocerous. Next base: position 952,518 of record NW_015642825.1, read on the forward strand.
ATATATATATATATAAATTCAAATTCATAGTGGAAAGATTTTCCAAATTAATGCTTTCTGGAATTTACAAATTAAATTAATGAAATGAAATTCAATAATGAAATTCACTAAAGCCTCAGGTCTGCATTATATTCAATAGTCATTTAATTATTACGTTGACAAAGTTAAATCTGTTTTTTGCTTTTTCATCATGTTTTTATTCACTTTCATCAGCCTTTTTAACAGAGGATTTAATGCTGCAGAAATTCTTGCAAATTCACAAAACAAACATGAAGAAGAAAGCAAAGTGTATTTTTGAGGGCAACAGGTGATAAACCTGTATATGTGTACAGTATAACAGTGGCAGGGTAATTAACTCCACATAAACATGCAGTATTGGTCATCTATAAGTATGACCCTAATTTTTTTTTTTATATTAATAGATATAAATCCTTCTTCTAAAATATATTAATGAAATATTTTCTTATTTATTTCATTTTATATAATTGATAAATACAATATTTTATTTATATAATTTAATTTAATCTATTTTTATTTTACAGTAATATACAGTTGAATGCCCAGTAAGCAATATTTATGATCAGTATATCATAAAACATAAATAATATAATTGTATAATTTTATATCATGAATCATAATATAATTTTATTATATACAATCATATTATTGTAATAAAAGTATATCTTATAAACTATTAATCACTTGCAATTGGCAGTTGTGGTAGAAGTAAATTTTGGACCCTGGTTACTGTGATTGCACCAAAGTTAATGTGGTCAGGCTATGCTTGTTTCTTTCCTATGGTAAAATCAATGTGATGCATGACTTGTGGTTTATTGCTTAATTTACATTCTTTGATGCAGGAATTTGCAGGAAGTTACTTATCCATCAACAGGGCAAGCAGCAGATACTGTACAAGAGGACGTGGCCCAAAATAGAGTTATACCGTCGCAGGAGAAATCAGGCATGGCTACATCTTGTATGGGGATCTCCTTCAGGAAGGCAGGTTTCTGGCAGCGTGGGTTGCCACTAACCACCCTGGTCTTCTTAAGCCACAGTCCCAGCCAGGCTAAGTGACAGTCACACACGTAGGGATTAGACAGCAGGTTACTGTACACAAACAGAAAGAAAACACAAACCCCATTACTATATAATTACAACGGAAAGCAATCAGCAGGGTTAAATTACCACATAAACGATTCAACTTCAGCCCATTTAACCCAGCAGGAGAACTGAATTTGCATTTAAATAGCAATACAATTACATATTATGACTGTGATGTGGCCTGCAATGCTGACAATATTTGATAGCAAGTTTTGCTATGTTATTACATGGTTATAAAACTGTTATAACAGCTACAACAAGCTTTTAACACTAATATGAGGGCTCACGAATAAGACACAGACACATTTTCATCAAGTTTGGGTACAGAATGATCCATCAACCAATGGCTACAGGGACCACTGGACTAGAGGCTTCGGAATTAACTTATTGGCTCATTTTTCATGCGTCCTCACTGAGTTCTGAAAGTTCAGGTGGTGGCACAAAGACCTAAAGCATAAAATTGTAGCCTTGTGTTGAAAGCGTCACCAGCAATGACTCTAGAAGGCCCACCAGGGAGCCGGCTGACGGCCCACTCAGACGCCCGTCTAACTTATGCATTGCTGAAACACACGGGCAGGAGCAGCAGCAGCAGCGCTAGTACAGGCACAGAGGAACTCTTTCATACAGTGGGAACTAGAGTAGCTGAGAGTGACTGCTATACACTACAGCCTGCGGGATAAATTAATCGAGTGTGCTGACCTTCCGCTGCTTTGCCATAGATGCTTCGCAGCTTAAGGGGATGGGATCATGTTAACACACCTTATATCAATATGTTTGCCTTGAATTACTCCTACATCACTTTCTGTACTCACTTCAAAGGGCAAAGAAACACAAGACAGCTGAGAGGAATGATATCACAAACTAGACATGAGAGAATATTTATGCTGCTAAATTTAACAAATGTAACATAACTGACAAAACACATGGTTATTTTTTACTGTGATAATCACAATTGAGAGCATTCAAAAGTAACCTCTGTCCTGACTGCTCACTCCAAACTCTCCTACCGGAAACACACTCCCGCTCCGCTCTAATTTGGGCAGAGGTGGAGGGATGAATGATGGAGTGAGAGAGAAACAGGAGGGAAGTGTGCCCAACATGCCTGCTGCACTACTGTGGGAAGAGAATAGCTGGGGAGGCCCGGCACTCTCTCTCTCTCTCTCTCTTTGGATATTTTTAGCTGCCCTGTGCTGAAATGGACATGGCTGTGTCAGCCGCTAGGTAATTAGAGAGCTGGCACAAAAAATAAATAAAATAAAATAAAGTGAAAAAGAGAGTCTGAAAGAAATAGCATGCACAACAGACTGATTGGAAAAGTTGACTTATGGCATAAGAAGGAAGAAACAATTTAACAAGCTTTGCAGTTTCCATACATAATACATGGAATACATGTGTATTAATGTTCATTTAGTTGAAAAGCAGTATGCGTTACATTCTACATGGTCTCAAAAAAAAAACAAACAAAAAAACTTTGTTCAATCCATGACCCAAGTGGCAAGTGCCTTTATTTATTTATTATACACAAATGATTAAATATAATATTTAGAATAAAAAGAATAGAATATTAAAAAATAATTAAATTTTTATTCATTAAAATTAAATTAATAATTTTATTAATTTAATCATAGAAAATAGAATATAGAAGATAATATTTAAGAATATTCTATTCTATTTTAGAATACAATATTTAAAAATAAAAAATAAAATTTATAAAATGTAAATATGTATTTTTTTATCAAGTATGGAAGAACAAAACAACACATGACAACATAAAAAAACAAAAACAAAAACAAAAACAAAAGCAAAGCAAAACAAAACAAAGTAAAAAACTAACTATGCTATAGTGCTAAGCTAGAAAAAGGTTGTCAAGGAAGTTTACGCCTTGTTTATGCCTTGATAAAAAAGGAAAATATATGTTACTGATTAGATGACTTCATTGTGTAAATTCTTCCTGTTGTTTATGCATGCTAAACTTGATTAAATGGTCAGAAAGGAATGAATGACACCCCATGCAAATCAGAACAACCTGAGAGTCTCTCTGCTCAGAATCTGCTCACATATTTCGGCTAGTAGAGAGGGTTCACTGAATGAAAAAGAGAACCATGTGTATTGCTGCACGTTGAGATGTGTGCCAGGAATACAGCTTGATATGATAATTCAAATGGTTACAGATGCTCGCTGTGTTGGCAGTCATCATTTCCATTTTTTTCCTAAATTATGATTCCACCAGAAGTTATTTTGAATGCTTAACAGCATCTGTTTATCTATGAACATCTGTGAGATCTCTTTCAGCTTTCTCTGTTGATCTTTCTCTTTCTTGTCATTCCTTCAGGGCTGTGACACACTAGAGTTAATTTTTTTGTTGATCAGTTCTTTGTTTACCTCCCACGCAAAAAGCTATGCAGATATTAATCTGTATTAAAAAATGCACCACTCTCCATTTTCTCCAGCTGTTTCCAATTTCTTTACAGCATACAATCAAAAACAAAAATGAAATGGCAGAAGAATGAATTCAGTCCATTTGCCTTTGTATGGACATCATCATCACACACGATCTTTAGTCCATTTTTAGACAGCAGAGCAATTTTCCTTTTTAGCCATTTTTGAATAATTCACCCTGCCCCACAGGGCAAGCCAACATTTTCTCATCTAAGGTTCAAGAACAACCGAGACAAGAAAACATAACCTCATAATTTTGAAAAACATGTGCAAACAATAAGAATTCTTTGCTCGAACCACATCCTCATGCGCTTTGCATATGAAGGTATAATAGTCGCTTGATTGGTGGTGGTGCATGACCCGATAGACTGTGTTTGACTTCCTGCGTCTTTGTGAATTTTTCAACTAACTCATTTGTGGGTTTGGTACAGATACAGCAACTTCAGTGAATAGTTTTATTAGGCAGCAGAGATAGCTGCGCTTTAAAATGCCTAATTCTTAAGTATTATTATTAAAAAGATTTTTAGCACTAAAGAATTTCAGTCGATTGTGGATGCATAACTGATCAAGTGAACCCATGGCACAGAGGGGAATGTGTGTGTGTGTATGTGTGTGTGAGAGGGTGGAGGACTCACATGGTGGAGAGGGAATGCAGGGTGTTGAAAGCTCCCGGGGCGATAGTGGAGATCCGGTTATCGTAGAGGGAAAGCAGGCGAACGGAGCTCAGGCCGGTGAAGGTGGCATTATCCACACAGCTGATCTGATTACTCCTCAGCATCCTGATGGGAACACAGAGGCAGGTTGGATCACATTGAGTCTGACAGACAGAAGCACGCAGCTCATGGGGAGGGAGGAACGGAGAGTTTATGAGACTCTACAGCTGCTGTAATGCATTCAGTCAATCACGGTTTTATGGTATGGCTGCTAACACGTCACTTCAGAAACATTATTTTGTGAAAATGTGGCATGCACGCAGTGAGTGGGTAAACACACACGCAGGTATAAGGGAGAAAAGTCTCTGTTTCAGTCTCTGGCTCGCTGGCCTTTGAGATTGCCAGGTAAACGGTGATCTTGGATCGCGGCCTGTTCTGTAACCATGTGCGTATGCTCTCGGAGATCCTGTCTGTGCAGCAGACGCAGGCCGCTGAGGCAGCACGCCGCTTGACACGGGACAAGATGAGTTTGTGTGCGTGTGGTTGGGGAGGGCTGAGCTGCCCAAATCAATCAGGTTCTCCTAAAGGCCCTCAGCAGCACAAACGGGCTAAATGCAAACCAGAGTCTGCCGTGATGAAAACCTGAAAGCAGCAAATTCGGCATTAAACTCTGACAAACAGGGATCTGAGACGAGCAAACTCAATTTGGACACATACTCCTGGGATTTGAAAGCCACTAAATCCAATATTGCAGGACCATGATTCCATTCATTTGCTCCTATGCACTCCTCTCTCTCCAATTAAGCTAATTAGAGCCACAGCAGACCTTAGGAAGGCATTTTCTAACCACCAGGCTTCATAGGCATTGTATTAGCATCTTTGTTTCCGATAGCGCTCCGGCATAGAGGACATCTATGCCCGTAAGTCTTGATTAGACCTGACGATCACAGTCTGGTTTCTGCTGAGAATGGGCAATTTTTCTTGAAAATTTGTTTCTAAAATAACCTATATGAGCAATTCCTGAAGCACATTTCCAATGTCGTAACTCTAGTGTTTGTGCATTTATATTCAGAACCGTGTGAATATATGAATGTAAATGTGGCTCAGAGGCATGTCTTCATTTTAATGAGCAGGATAACAGTAGAAAAATGAGCTTAAACGTGAAACAGTGGCAATACTTACAGCGTTTTGAGGCCGCTCAAACCCTTGAACATCCGTCCGCTGACTGACTGCAGCTTGTTTCCGGTCAACAGCAGCTCCAAAACACCTCCGGCCCCATCAAACGCCCCCTCACGGATGTCCCGGAGTTTATTATTACTTAAGTTTCTGCAAACACAGAATTGAGGAAAACATTAACTCCCCTTGCGCTCTGACGCAAGCTTTCCTTTTAATGTGTCTCAAATGTGCTATTCATTACTCTGACAAATGGCAGAAAGCACAGGTTGCAATGGTACACTGCAAATGTCTTTGTTTCATCACATGAATAGGCTGTGGTTGTATCCTAAACACACGTTTATGAAGATTCACAGCTTAATTTTAAACCGTGCTTCAGTAAAATGTAAGGTCGGGATTTTAGATCTGCCCAATTTATAACTGTGCTAGATAGTAAGCAATTTCATGCATGATAAATCACCGGTCCTCTTCCTGAGCGAACACCGATCTTTCCAATTTTGGAGTGGCCTGCAAATATTGCCTGACAGTAAATCACTGCATGCGTTTTCCTATTAGGTTCGAATATTCCAGAAGCTTTTCTTGTCCTGTTGTCCATAGCATTGACTGCATACAAAGCTGAATTTTTCAGATATGCCTATGCCAATCAGCAGTCAAACCCTTCAAACGCAAATGAGAAATAAACCAGTTCGTACATCTTGCGCAGGTTTGGCAGCTTCTTGAAGGCCCCTGTAGCCTCTAGGACGGAGATTTCATTGTCGTTCAGCCGTCTGGTGGAGAGAGACAGAGGTTAATAGTTCAACAGTAAGTAGAGTACTCACAAGCTATAATAATAAGATAAAGTCTTACAGCAAAAAGTACTAGGAAACCTCACTGGAGCATGTAGGAGTGAGATGGAGACAAGAGAGCTAAGGGTGATGGGAAGTGATTATCATTCAGGCGCTGTCTCTGTTTCAGTCTCTTATGTGGGAGACGCTGTATAATCAGGACTGTGATGTCATCATAATGAAAAATCAGTATCGCTCGCTCTGGTATGAGCGCTGGATATGTGACTCTCATACACATTCATCTGTCCCTCAACATCAGTGATGACAACATGAAGGACATATTCTTTTTCAAATAATAACAGTGGATATGGAAGACAGGCTAATGGGCAATGCAGATAAATGGAGACATCTGGAAACAGATGATGTAGTTTGGAATGGCATACTACTTTATGCCAGGGGTTTCAAACTGGGGCTGCAAGGAGGTTGCAAAAGCAGGAGGAAACGTAAAAATAAAGAAATAAAATAAAATGAATGAATTTAAATGTAAATTTTAAATAAATAAATAAGTAACACTATGTAATATTTTATTATGTAAAACAATAAAACAATAAAATAAAATAAAATATGTTCTCAAATGACATTATGACTACTTCATTCTGCTTTAAACACTGGTTGAAAATCCTGAGATTAATCACAATTAGAAAAATTCTAAAAGTATAGTCACATTTACCGTTGCTCTGCAAATTTCCCTGGGCAAAATCCAGTAATTTCAATAAGAATTTATGCAAACAGGAATTTTGCATGATGGTCAAAGTGCTTCATATTTTGCTACACTACTGAAAATAGACAATGGATATGAATAGACAATGCATTTACTGATATGACCGCATCTCAAGGAAAACAAAATTCTATTGTAAATATTTTCATATAATATTTTGCACATATTTAAAATATGTGGTAGTCCGTTATCAAATTTTTGTATTTTTGGAGCCCAGGTGTGCAGACTTTTTCACACATATTTAAAATGCTAATTTTTCACAGTATAATTGGGTCATTAAAAAAAAAAAATAGTTTGAAAACCCCTGTTCTGTGCATGTATTACACAAGATATCATGTCTTCCAAAACTGGTGCATTCAAGTCATGTCGGAAAAATTGCATCTACAAGTTAAAGGCACATGAACAGCACCAGCCTTTTAAAACAGTCAATTTGTTAAAATTAATGGAACGATTATTTTTTTTTTTATGTACAATAAAGCTAATCTAAGTTGCATTTAAAAATACCATAGTATGGTACAATTACTATAGAATACATAATTTGATTTACAGCACCTTCATAAATTGAATAAAAAAGCAAAACACACACAATGTGCATTCTTTATTCATCATTTAGTAGATGAATACAAATCTTGTTGAATTTTATGCAGAAAAGATTTACTTTAAACTGCTAGTAAATTCGACAAATATTTACAAAGAAACAAAGTATAACATTGAATTAAATGTTACATTTTGAAGTGGAAATAGTATAATTGTCAGACTCTGTTCCATGTTTCGTGTGTGTCCTGCTCCCCGCACCGTGACAGAACATCGGACCTAACTGTAAGCAGCATCCCTTCCCCGTGTTTTATTTCCGTGTTTTTGTAAGTTTTTGTTTTTCCTTTTTTCCCGTGCGCTCCTCCACGTCCCCATAGGGAGGAGCGTTTGATGTTCGTCTCAGTGGCTCAAGCGAGCCCAGACCCCATCGTCTTCC
>NW_015642825.1:960769-977260 GCF_001515625.1 Sinocyclocheilus rhinocerous
AGTTGATTTCTTCCCAGGTGTTTCCCTTGATGTGTCATGGCTCCCAGGTGTGTCTCGTCATCCCCTCCTCCTGTGTGTGTGTATATAAAGTGTTCCCAGTCCCTAGTTCTCGGTCCGATGTTGTACGTCTTCCTGTAAAGGTCTTCCTGTGTTCGTCTCCCTTGGTTCCAATAAAGTCCTGTTCAAAGCATTCTCCAGCGTCTCCTCATCCCTCGCGTGTGTGTGCACCGTGACAATAATAGTAAGACTGAAATAGTATATTTTTTAAATCTTTGTAATCTCTGTAATCTTTGTTTTATTTACTTTGAAAAATTATTTTTCACTTTGCATCTTGCTCCAATCAAATTGATTTGAACGCACCTGACGGCATAATTACGACTTCCCAACTTGCAAATACAAAATTCCCAGGAGGACTTGAATGCACCAAATGTGTAGATTAAAACCAGGAAATAACAAGAAACTATAACCAGGAAATGATAGCATACAGTACATACTGCACAGCAGTTAGCAGTACGCTAGTATTCCATTGAAAACACAGAGTGAGACAGGCTGATGCAAAGAAGGTCTAGACAAGGTTGAGAGAGACTTTCCAAACATTAGTAAAAGTAGAGTCTAGTAAATGCACCACGGCTGTCTTTTTTGCTTCCCCCAGGGCTGCCTTCCCCAGCGGGGCCTGCCATGGGAAAGCACATCAGACATAAAGTGCTGGTTCCTGGTTGCTAGCATTCCCGCAAGAGCTCTATAAATAAGCAGCTGCGCTAGCGGGTGCAGGCTGTAGTCACTGAGCCGCAGAAAGACAGAGAGAGAGAGAAAGATAGAGAGTGACAGATGACTCGAGTTGATGGGACTGCAGAGGGAAAACCCTGATGTGTCCTCTACTCACGAACACAAGGGCAAACGCATTGTCACCCTGACTAGCGCAGCCCAGGGAAAACACGGCTGAGTGGCTAATGGCCTGAGAGAGGCCCTGGACATTCATTCACCACAACTCAGCTGGGGACAAGACCCCATAATCAGAGGACAGGGGAGAGGAACGAGGCCTCGGAGACAGAGGGACACCGAAAGAATTAGCGAGGTGAGATTGTAAATGGCCAATGATCTCGAGAACGACTGATGGGGTCGCTAGGTGTGTTTGTAAGCTCAAATCTGTGACTCTTACAGGTCGGTGGTGTGCTCCGGCAGGTGAGGGGGTGTTTTGGTGAGTTTGAGGTTGGAGCAGTCCACCACCGTTCCCTCACACCGACAGCGCTCGGGACAAACCAGGTCCTGGAAACACTCGCCGCTGAGACGACTGCGGTACTCCTCCGCACCTAACAAACACAACAGACACAAACAGAGAGAGACAGACATTCAACCAGCTTATTCAACTCATCACGCGCATGGTTAAATCTCACAAAATCTGTCAAGCACATGTCCAGGTCACCTAAAAATCTAAAGAAATAAGAAATATATTTAATATATTAAAATATAATCTATTATTATATCATAATAAATATATCTGCATAAAAATTAAGCCTTTTTGCACTGTGACATTATTTTCAGGATAATTAAGCACTATAAATAAAATATTAAATAAATAGTAGTATTTATACATCAAGATATTTGTTGTACCGACTATATACAATTTTAAAAACAAATAGTAATACAGTTAAAATAATAGGAATTAAGAAATAAAACCTTAAAGTAAAAAAAGTTTGAAATTCATTCCAGTTAAGAATTTGGGGGAAATGTGCTAAATTGTCTTAATGGCTTTGTAACCGCTTTTTTAATAAAAAAAATAAAATAAATAAATAAACATTTTGAAATATATGAACACAACTTCACTTATTTTTCTATATAAAATGTAAATTTATATTTTCATGTAAATATTCATATAAAACTGGTTGTAATGCAGTTTAAATGTTAAATAATGACAAAAATATGAAAATAATCTCAAAGTAATTTCAGAAATGCATTAAAATAATCTGAAATTTTGTCTTAATGGCTTAAAGTGCCACTATTATTTCCAACATTGACTTTCATGCAGTGTGTAATGTAGCTGTATGTGAAAGTAAATGACCTGCAAAGTTGTAAAGCCGAAAGTGCATGATAAATAAAGTTATTGTCTCCCAAAATAAAGAATCGACTCTGTACAGCCTAAACGAGCTGGCCGCGAACAACTTGACCCCGTCCCCAAACACGTCATTTTATTGACGACTGCTTCTATAATCTCGGGGAGTTCAACGCGGGATTCACAAAACGCTTGCTCATGAAAGATGGCTCAGTACCCTGTTTATTTGGACCAGCTGACCCCACTGAATCACAACCTGTAAGTTTGATAAATAATAGATGTTGATATTTTCTATCGAGCATTCAAAATACGGAACTATGGCAATGGATGTATTGTTTCCGACACGCGCTGTACGCGCTGTACCAATCACAACAGACTGGAGCATCTGACCAATCAGAGCAGAGCAGGCTCAGGGAAAGGAGGGGTTTAGAGAGACTGAATCTTAGAACCGCTTCGAACGAATCGTTTGAAAATCGTTGGAAAATGAGGTGATATTAAATGCATATTTAGAGAAAACGAAAGCGTTTTTTGACCTTGCATGCATGTAATCCTATTGTAGGAGACTCCCAGAACAATATTAGGAACCTTAAAAATGGCATAATAGGGCCACTTTAATGACTTTGTAATCGTTATTTGTAATTGTTAAGGCTGAATCTTTTAGTGTCTTCAAATCTGCTCTTAAAACCCATTTTTTTCAGAATAGCTTTTAAGAGATTTCTCTGTGTTATATGTATGGTGTTTATTTTACTTTTATTTTATTTATTGTTATTATCATCTCTATTACTATTATTATTATTTTATCCTTTTTATCTGTGTAAAGCGCTTTGAGATGTACCTTTTAAAGGCGCTATAGGAAATAAAGTTTATTATTATTATTATTGTTATAAAAGTATGTAAAATATATGAACACAACTTTACATATTTTTCTATATAAAATGTACATTTGTACTTGTCATGCAAATGTTGTAATATTTATATAAAAAAGAGCTGTAATACAGTTCAAATTTCAAATAATGGGAATTAGGAAAAAAAATCTCAAAGTAAAATGTCTAAAATGTATCACAGTAATGAGAAATTGGCTTAATGGCTTTGTAATCTTTATAAAAAATACTGTATGTAAAATATACTAACACAACTTTACTTATTTTTATATATAAAATCTGTAAATTTGTATATATCATGCAAATTTTTACATAAAAAGTCATTCTTATATTTTCTTTTGATTTTAGGGGAAAATATGACCTGGACATATTTTTCAGATTCACCCACATAATAAAATTTTTTAAATAGTTAATTTTACATCTTTGTTCTTTACACCTATACACACATCCACAAACAGACACAGGCACTTGTTTTGCGAACACAACCTCATCGTCTGCATTCTTTTTTCAAGATAGGTCAGGTATTGGAGGTCTGGCACTACGAAGTGTTTTGACAGAAAAACACAGGCAGTTTCTGTGTAGCGCGAGGCTCTGGCCGCCTGCGATAAGTCTGCTTCCCATCAGCCATCACTCGCCTGCCACTGTTTATCTTATTCCCACCATCTCCGTTCGGCTGCCCTGATGCTTCCAGCCAAACGGCCCGATGTCTACGAGAGCGACCTTAAAAAAACGCCCTTTGAAACGCAGACGGAGAACAGCTAGAGCTCTTCACAAGCGATCCGTTGTTCCCGGGTTAAAGAACGGCACCTTCACTCCTCATGGTGGCAAAGACAGCTGCCACCGCGCATATCCCAGAATGCCATGCTGTGTGCGAGTGTGTCCAGCGGTCCCTGGTGCTTGACGGAACCATGTGAGGCTTGTGTAGGCGGCGGCACATGGTTAGATCAAGCACAAGAGACAGACCAGAGGCCAGAGTGGAGGAGCGGAGCGGGATGGAGAGGCGGGGGGGAGGAGGAGGAGGGAGCAGCCAGGACACAGCAGCCAGGAAGCTGCCCAGAACTCTGGGCCACCATGCACACAGGTGGGCCGGCCCCTTTCCCTCGTCCCAGCATGGACATTACCCCTCTGGGAATACAAGGCCCGAAAAGACAGACAGACAGAGAGACAGACAGACAGGGACTAGAAAGACACACACATAAAGACATCGCAGAGGAGAAAGGAGTGGAGCAAAGCCCTCTGCCACACACACACACACACACACACACACATAAAACACAGATTTTCATGTGCAAACACTGTGGAAACACACGCTAGGGACCAGTAGTGGGTTTGTGTGCACTTGTTATTGTGCTGATATACTGACAGAAGTTTAATGAGAAAAACCTGTGTCTTAATATCAAAGCAAACAGTGGCTGCACTCCTACCAAATCAGTTCCCTCAGGGGCCTGTGCTTTTGGCTGCGTGTGGGGGCCCAGTTCCGACTCGTAAAAACATCCTCTAAAAAGGCATCTTCATTCTGCTTCAGAACAGCCAGCATTGTCCTATTAGCACTCTGAAACCTGGCAGTGTGTGAGAAGAACTGCTCCAGGCCAGAGTATGCCACACACACTCATAAAGGAAAGGGACGTCACTGAATGTGAGGAGCCTCAGTGTGAAGAAGCATGTGAGCAGCAATTGGTGGGCCAGAACTCCAAGTGCAAGTCACTGTGCACAGCCTAGTGGACTCACTGTGGGTGGGACAGGTGGGTGGTAGTAGCCTGGTTCTGATTCATTCACTTGACTGACTGTCTTTCATAAGGTGTACAATCCCTTTGTTAACTTGGACCAAAAACAACCATAATTTAGTTGTACACTACCATTTTCCACCTACTCATTGAATTTAAACAGGGTTTTTTTTGGCTACTGGTTTGTACGTATTATACTATTTTTATTCAGCAAGGATTGCATTAAATTAAATTACATGCATTAAATTGATCAAAAGTGACAGTAAAGGCTTTTACATTGTTACAAAAAATTATATTTCAAATAAATGCTGTTCTGTTGAGTACCATGGTTTTCACAAAGATATTAAGCAGCACAACTGTTTTCAAAACTGATAATAATTAGAAATGTTTCTTGAGCAGCAAATCAGCATATTAGAATGATTTCTGAAGGATCATGTGACACTGAAGACTGGAGTAATGATGCTGAAAACTCAGCTTAAATGTGAAACTATATTAAAATAGAAAACTTAAATTATAATAATATTTCACAATATAACTGTTTTTAATGTATTTTTGATCAAATAAATGCAGCCTTGGAGATCACAAGAGACTTTTTTCAATGCTAACGCTTTGACACATTTCGATAGTCCACTTCAGACGTTCTAATAACTGTAAGTAACTTTGTAACTACATGTCAATTAGCAGTCATTAGAGTATTAGTAGACTGTCTGCTTAATATCTAATAACACTTTATTTTGATGGTCCATCAACAGATATTCTACTAACTATAAGTAATTTTGCAAGTGCATGTCAACATACTCTACTGACCCTAACTTAACAGTCTACTAATACTTTAATGAGAATTGTTTGACACGTAGTTGCAAATTAATGAGAGTTAGCTGACATGTACGTATTTGCTTATAGTTAAATAAAATAAAATGCAACCCTTTTAAAAACACACACACACAAAAATCTTAACAACCCCAAACTTTTGAATAGCAATGTATTTTTACGTTTTCGCATTTGAAATAAGCAGCCAGCTACCAAGCTGCTGAATACTGAATGTGAAGTGAGCGATCATGTTACAATGTCATAACATTTTGATTTCTAAATGACCCATTTTATATCTTAGTGTGAATACATATTCTGAGTGGACCGCCTTGTGAATGTTAAAGTATGTCTACACACTGTAGTATTGTTTCATTTCACTCAAAGTACCAAGTAAAACACAGTGTGCAGGTGTGTAGCTATACCTGTGCAGCGGAACTTCTTGCCCTTGACCTGACTGATGCGTTTGTTGGCAAGGCGCCGCGGATGGCTGCATCGAGCTCCGCTGGTCTCAATTGGATTGTCGAACAGGTAGTCTGCCAGCCACTTCAGATGACAGTCACACACGAAGGGATTCTGAGCGAGGTGTCTACGGAGGGCGGACATAATGATAAATCAAAACGCTTAATTAGAGTCAAGGGAGTTTGTATAATCAAACAGTAATATCCTGTGATAACAATATGATTCATAAACTTGAACTGTTTTTTTTCAGTGTTAAGGTTTTCATTTGTTTAGTTCACATTTATCTCACTGCTGTTAATGTTGTTTTGCTATCTACTTGCAGCTAATTAATTGCGAGGTGAAGGCAGTCCCGCTCAACAGTTGCTTAGAGATTGGAGTCTCTTGGACTGAGTGTGGGTGTGAAGAGTGGAGTGTTTATGTGTGTGTGTGTGTAACTCACAGTGTTTTGATGGCGCGCAGAGGGGTGAAAAGGCCTTTGCTGATGGTCTGAAGCTTGTTGTCGTAGAGGGACAGCAGGTTGAGGTTCTGCAGGTCTTTGAAAGTGTTCACTCGGAGACAGTTAATCTTGTTGGCATTCAACAGTCTGAAAGAGTAAACAAGATTCATTAGACGCTTTTTTTATCATCAGTATAAACACACAATAACAAAAAAACAAACAAACAAACAAAACCCTAAAAACTGCTTTAAGCTCTGCTATAATATTTATGTTTAGTTTAAACTTATAATAAGCACTTTCTTACCAATTGAATTATGGTACAGAGCACATAGCGTCTAAGTGGCAAACCCCCCCCCAAAAAAATACTTTGAAATGAATACTGAAATTTTCAAAATGTATTCCTAAAATAAAATAAAAAATAAACATACAAACCGAAAAATAACTAACAAAAAAACGAAGCCAAGAAAAAAACTAATAAAAAAGCAAAACAAAACAAAACAAAAAAACAAGCTAAACAAAGTGAACCAAAACAAAACAAGCAAAGTAAAGTAAAGCAAAGCGAAACAAAATAAAACTAAACAGGCAAAGTAAATCAAAGCAAAACAAAACAAGCAAAGTAAACCAAAACAAAACAAGCAAAGTAAAGTGAAGTGAAGCAAAGCAAACAAAACAAGCAAAGTAAAGCGAAGCAAAGCAAACAAAACAAGCAAAGTAAAGCAAAGCAAAGCAAAACAAAACTAAACAAGCAAAGTAAATCAAAGCAAAACAAAACTAAACAAGCAAAGTAAATCAAAGCAAAACAAAACAAAACAAAACAAAACAAGCAAAGGAAAGCAAAGTAAACCAAACCAAACCAAAACAAAACAAAACAAAACAAAACAAAGCAAGCAAATTAAACCAAAGTGAAACAAAACAAAAAAAGTAAAGAAAAGTGAACTGAACCAAACAAACAAACCAAAAAGCAAAACAAAACAATGTAAATAGTTTAATTGCTGTAAATTTGCCATTGTGTCATGTATGCTGCTCTTGATGACTGATGATTATTTATTGTATTACAGAAGGCTGTAATGTATAATCAGTCACCCCATCAAAGCCCCTTTCAGTGCAGTTCCTGAGTAGGTGCACTAAGGGTATTTTGTGAAAGACTTAAGAGACAATAAGGACTTTTTATTTTCAATTTGCCTGACTGAGTGGAAAGTGCTGCTCTCTCTGAATGATTTTATGTTTTGCTTTAAAACCTCTAGTGCAGAGCATGATGGTTGCAGTAAATTCAGTAATCTGCGCTGTATCAGTAAAGATGAGCAGTGTGCAGATTTCAATGGAGATGAAATTCACAGTGTGGCATCCACAAAGTGTCCAAAGCTGTGCGACTTGATGTAAGCATCAGAAACATATTCAGATCTATAGATGTAATTTACTCGGTTCACAGATCACTAATTTGAACAAAACCGGAGTGAATGTGTTGTCGATGAACTGCTGGAGTATTCAGCTGCTGAGTTGCACCCATCACTCCTGTCATGTCACGCACTCCTCACTGACTTCCAGCCGCCTTCGCGTCTCTCCTATTCAGGCCGCCTGACAATTGACTAACGCAGTCATGTGCTTAATTACTGAAAGCCATTGTAATGAGGTTTTGTCTTGCAGCAAACGCATGCATCGTTAGTCTACTCACAGGGTGAACTAATTAGGTTTGATTATCTCAAAAAAGAAGAAAAAATAATAAAAACTAAAGAAAAACAGAGCGAATAAAACCATACACAACAGAAAGAAACACAGAAACGCCAAACTAGCTTTGCAAAATTGGTGGAATGCCCAGAGGTGTACCTTTGAAAGGGTCTTATTAAGAAAATCCATTAAGGATGAAGAACTCTAATTGCTGAAAACACAGATAATTTGTGTCATTATGACAGTTGACAGTGAAAACATGGGCCGGGCTGCTCCAGTAAATCTATGGCGTTTTAGAAGCATAATAACAGGTGATGTGAGCGTATTTTTGTGCCCGCGGCAGCAGTGTGTACGTTACGAAAAGCGGAAGCCATCAGAATTTCCTCAAATCATTAGAATAAGCTGAAACAGGCCCATTAGAGCCGAGAGATTCACCTCAATTTGGACCATTAAATGCAGAAATTATGTCTGAGCAATGTTTCCATGTCTACACAAATATAAGTAGGTGTGAGGGACATGTTTAGCAATCAAGACCAATTTTACATGCTAATGATGTCGAGAGTGTTCCCCCAGAGGAAACGAGAATAAAACTTGATGCTTCTTTCAGCAAAAACACTACATGCTCTCCTCAATTCTTTAAGTGCTTTTCTTCCTTTCATGAGGAAAAAGGGAGAGATGTTTTACCTCCTATAATCCAACAAATCAATTTTTTTTCACTCAAACACATTTGTTCTCATTGTGAAGCATATACATATATACAGTGGGATCCTGTTACAAAAAAAATAAAAAATAAAAAACAATAATAATACAAGTAATAATAATAATAATTATCAAAAATCAAGAAATGTTTGCAGGTAATTATTTTTTCTAGGTCACTACATTCTCACTACATTCTAAGTCACTAATCAGACATTCTGAAATCATGCAAAATCAGGCGTTGCAAAAATTGTGATCAAGTGCTACTTATATTAAAGCAAATATATTAAATATCAAGTACATAAATAGAGAAATTCAGAACATTTGTATTTTTTTAATTCTAATTTTTCAGATAAATTGTTATGATACCAAGATAAAATACTATAAAATAATCTTAAATTTATTAAAATACATTTTTTAAATGTTTTTTTAAAGTCTCTTATGCTGACCAAGGCTGCATTTATATGATCAATAATACAATAAAAACAGTAATGTTATGACATTATTACAATTTCAATTTTCTATTTTAATTTAATTTAA
This sequence comes from Sinocyclocheilus rhinocerous, assembly GCF_001515625.1. NCBI lineage: Eukaryota > Metazoa > Chordata > Actinopteri > Cypriniformes > Cyprinidae > Sinocyclocheilus > Sinocyclocheilus rhinocerous. The sequence goes on from NW_015642825.1 coordinate 970,031, forward strand.
TTTTAAAATGTCATCAGTGTCACATGATCCTTCAGAAATCATTCTAATATGCTGATTTGTTGCTCAAGAAACATTTCTGATTATTATCAATGTTGAAAACAGTTGTGTTGCTTAATATTTTTGAAATATGAATCTTTTGTAACATTATAAATGTCTTTACTGTCACTTTTAATCGATTTCATGCATCCTTGCCGAATAAATTATTAATTTCTTTGAGTGGTAGTGTAAAAAAAAAATCACTAGTGGTGAAACTTGGACCCCAATGCATATTCACACACACAGCAGTCATCATCTTCTTGACATTGAAGGTTATTGAGTCATAAATGCAGCACTCACAGCAGCTGCAGGGAGACCAGGCCATCAAACAGTCCCTTTGGGATCTCTGCGATTTTATTTCCATACAGGACCCTGTAGATACACACAGATACAATGTAAATAGAGAACAATGAATCAACCCACAATGTTTCAATATGTCTAGCCCATGTGCAACACATCAAGCGAGTATGTATCTTTCTTCAAGAAGCTTTCATGTTTTTCAAAAAAGCAGGCAAAATCATGACAGTGGTACATAATACTAGTCCTCTGAAGTCATACGATATGATATAGCTGTATGTGAGAAACAGACTGAAATGTGTCAGTAAAGTTACTGATCATGTTATAGCTGTTAAAGGCAGGGTAGATGATTTGGAGAGGTAGGGCAGATGTCCTAGTTTTCAGTGAATACTGATTTATATTTCAGTCACAAAGCTATCGTATGGCTTCAGAAGACATGAAATACAGTGCATGACTATTTTTATGACAATTTATGGTGTTTTGTGTCCTTTTGAAGTTCTCCATTCATAGCAATTGTGTTTTGTGTTCACAGAAGAAAGAATGAGTTCTAAACAATGTTCACTTTTGGCTGAACTATTCCTGCAACACACTCTAATTTCCAAGCAAACGTGTGGTCGTGTGTTTATGTCATCTTGCGCATCCTCTTTGCTTTATTCCTATTCCCTGAGAGACTGCAGCCCATCGTCCACCCCTCAGCGTCTCTTTAATCACGCCGCATGTGTAAATGAGCTCTGTCTCGTGTACAGCTGTGTGGGCTGGACGCAGGGAGATAGATCTGACCAAATGAATATGCGCACGCGGAGTCTTCCGGCTCTCTCTGACTTGTTGAGGTGATTTAAATGAAAGTTCTCCCTTGTGTTCACGCTGCTGCAGATGTCAGCAAACACACACACACACACACACACAAACACAAATACACACACACACACACACACAGAGCGAAAGACACACACTCAGGCAGACAGGAGGCTGTCTCGTCTCCATTCTCTCAGCCTCCTGTCAACTGATTTATTCGACACCTGTCCTTTCACCTGACTGTTACATTTACGCACGTCTATTATCTTTGTAAATGTATTACTGTGCAGCTCAGGTGTATGAATTTTGATATGTTTGTGTCATTCACAAAATGTTTGCATGTGTGTGTGAAAAACACTTACAGTGAAGTGAGCGAGCGCAGGCCACTAAACGCATCTTCCGCAATCTCAGATATCTGATTCTTGCTCAGGTCTCTGTAATGACATAAATAGAGATAATACAGCCGACTGTTAAACCAACAAAGGGATGCTTTGCACATTTGTCTGACAGGACATCGATACTCCATAAATACCCAACAAACTCGATACTGAGGAGAAAGAACATGAGAAACTGCCTTGTGATCATCATTAGCATCTAATCTTTAAAGAGGTAGTTCAACTAAAATTGAAAAGCATTTACTTTTTCTCACGTTAAGCTTTCACATGACTTAGATTATAGCGAAATTAGCTGTGTGGACCAGTTTTTTAGCTATTTAACTTTGCAATGAGGCTGAATAAAGAATGACTTCTTCCTTTAAAGTCTTCTGTCATGTAAACTAGATTTTCTCAGTTTTGGGTTGTTGGGGTGGAAATAAACTCTACAACGATTCAGTGAGAAGTGGTTGTGAAAATTTATTTTTTTTCTTAGGTGTGATGTTTGCTTGAGCATATTCTTCAAAATACTGAGCTCTTCACGTCAAGGCATCACTGCCAAAGCAGAGGTGAGAAGATCTGAAGTTGTGTCTAAAATACAGATTTTCTTGTGCAGGGTGACATGCCTCTAGAAACTGCTGTGTGTGTTATGAACCCTTCTACAATTTTTTCAATGCGGTTGACAGGAGATCACTTGCAGCAGGTATAGAGTTCATACATATGCTGAAAAAGTATAAAAAGAAAGTGTGTATATTTCTAGATGTGTCAAAATAGAGGAATGTTTAGCTGATTTTAAAGTGTTTTTTGGATGTACACTATCGTTCAAAAGTGTAAGGTCAGTAAGATTTTTGAAAGAAGTCTCTTATGCTCACCCAAGGCTGCATTTATTAAAGGGGTCATTTGATGCGATTTCAAGTTTTCCTTTCTCTTTGTTTGCGGCTCAAGAAACATTTCTTATTGATTAATATTTTTGCAGAAACCATGATACATTTTTTTTTCAGGATTTTTTGATGAAAAAAAAAAAATCAGATCAGTATAGTGTAAATAGTATGAGGAAGTTCTTACATTCTCTTCAGTTTCTTGTATGTGGAAAACGCTCCTGCTGGGATGCTCTTGATCATGTTCTGCTCCAGACGGCTACATGGGAACAGATGGATATGTTTTGTTACACGACGCTGACTTTTCCATTACACTAGTAATTGCATATAATAAAATTACGAAACAAATATGGCACAGCAGAGAAAAGAAAACGATGTAATATTCCTGTAGGTGTTTCGCAAATGTACATGCACCATATCACATTTATTCCACTCACAACACAGATCTGCTGGTAATTTCATTTCTCAACGTCTGAAAGCATGCGGAGGAGTGTTTTACGGGCCCACTCTTAAAAAATAAATGTTTCAACTAAAACCGAAAGGCCTGATTTTCAGTTCCAAATAACGTGGTTCTTTAGCTCTTTATGTAACCATCTACTGTATATACTTGTGCTTTAAAAAAATCAGAACCCATTATGCTGATCTGAATAACCTAATCCATTAAAAAAAAAAAAAAAAAAACATATTTAGAATGATTTCATTTATTTACTATTTTTTATTTATTATCGGAAACAGAGCTATAGAGCAAGAGTGAATAAAATGTTCTTGATGAAACAAGGGTGCTTTCTCAAATCTAAAGTGCTCAAAAAAACAGTCTTTCGTTGAAGAACTTTTTGTTTTTGAGAGTCTGTCTGGTACTTAAGGCTCCTTCAGGAGGTCTACAGAGAAAGCCATCTAATGCTTTACGGCAGCCTGTACACTGAGTGTTCAATTTGTGTTTTGGCTCACTGGGATAAGAGGGCACAGAAAACAAGTCCCTGAGAAATAAGCACAGCTCTCTGCATGCTCCAGGTTATTCATCATTTCATTAGCCCAATTTGTTTTTGGCCATGGGCTCGGTTGAGCTAATGTGTCCAAGCCTGCATATCCATTTATTATGCAAAGGTCATACACTATTGACATAACAACAACGGCGAGGAACAGCACATATCAGGGCAATTACCTACCTGTCCTTTAGTGCAAACAAGGATCTCTGAATCAATATGGATACCAGAAACCCTGACCAAGATGATATGGACGTTCTCCAAAGCACGAGAACATTCAATCAGCCTGAGGCAAGATGGCCAAAACACATTGGAAAAACTCAAGTGTTTTCTTTGTAACAGTATGCATGTGTGTGAGTGTACTGCTGCTCTGCTATATGATCATTAAACACGACGTCCCAGCCTTATGCGCACAATGGAAATGTTGGCCTTGCAAATTTCCCATGCGCAACCGAAACGTCCTTGTTTATTGGAGGATACCGCAAAACCTCTTTTGGACGTTCTCTTGTATTTGAAGGACACCGAATACAGAAGTGGCAGGAACAACAACAAGGTCAGATGTTTTAAATGCAGACGCTGTGTGTATTACAATAATTTGATGGCTTTTTAATAGGAATGCTAAAGTTAATATGCTAACATTAGCATTACGCAAGCTAACATACCCGGCACAATGAAGCAAAGGTCATATAAAAAAGTTAATAGGCAGAAAAACTGACAATAGCATTAATCTAATAGTTGCTTTAAAAAAACTGTGGCTTTCTCATAAAAAATATATAACAGAATCGCACAAAAAAACCTCAATCATCAAAAGACCTTCAAAGACAACTAAGAGAACAGGGAATAGGTTTTAGAGAATATCCTCCAAAATGAGTTTAAAATGGACATTTACAAAAGCGATGTTTCCTTGTGAGACTGTGTAGAATCATCCACGTTTGGGATTTCAAAAGTTCTGGTACTAAAATAAAAGAAAGGAAATGATAACTTTCTACTACTGAGAACAGGCTCAGTTCAAGGTCTTGGTTAAAATACTCCACTTTGTGAAGTGTTAATATAAATGTAATGTAAGACAGTCGGTTATGTTACAGTGTAAATGCAACCTAATAGATCTGCTGCTGCTTATTATGTTGTTAATATTAATCAAAAAAACACTATTAGGTAGTGCTGTCAATCGACTAATTAATCGCACATTAGAAACAACATAAAGTTGGTATATTTTAAACATGTGTTTAATGACATCTTTTTACTAAGTAGCCTATTATTAATGAAGGCCAGTATCACATAGCTTACTTCTACTGATGTCTCTATTAAATTAATTTCCCTCAGTTATAGACATTAATTATAGCCATTCAACATCACATAAACTATAAATTGTACATGCATAAACTATACATTTAATATAGATTAATCGTTATTCAAGCAACAAAAGTTAACCAGCGAAGAGCTGTGAGTGATTTCTCTTCTTCGTTTGTTCTCTGATTTATATCAGTGATGGACAGATGGGAGCAGTTTCACTTTAAAAGCAGTGCTGTCTCTTTAAAAGCTGACGCACATGATGTGGATCTGAAACACATCCGATTTTCTCACAACTCTTTACGGTCATTTAGGACTTTTAACTCATTTAACCTCTTAAGACCCGGCAAAACATTTTAGGAAAAAAAAAAAATGTTTCATGTCATTACATTGTCTAGAGCATTAAAAAAATTTAAAAAAAATAAATAAATTTTTATAATATTTCATTCATAAGTTATGCTACGTCCTTGGTAGAGAACATCGGGACTCAATTTCTTAAAAAAAAAATAAAAAGACATGAATGAACATGCATAGGCAAAAACAATTGTTTTTTTTAAAAATCACCAATACATTTTTAGTTTTCAGGATTTTTTTTTACCAAACTTTGTATAAAGATAATTCTCAACTATGTTATAACAGAATGATTTGATATACCATTTTTCTTCATGCAAAATGTGTGTAAAATGGCCATAAACAGGTTTTCTCATTATATATAATGTATCTATAAACTAAATCTAATTTGCATATTAATGTGTTTTTGGGGCAACATGTAATGAAAAAAGAAGTGTAATATTGAGAGTAATAATTGACAAGATTTTCATAATAATATATAATATTTCATAGGAATATTGAAATATATTTTCTTTCCCTATTCATTTGTTGTGTCTCCCAAAATACGTAATTAAACATGCTTTTAGTCCCAGTGTCCTCATATGAGGACATGTATGAAATCAACGTCCTGTTTCGTAACAGAAAGTCATATTTTGATTTGAAACCCCATAACATTTTCCTGAGATGTTGATTTATGACACACAGTTTAAAAATGTGTCCGATTTAAATGACAATTACAAAATATTACCATATTTCCATAAGAGTGTCACTAAATTAATATCAGACATTTTTGAAGACCAAGGAGAGGGAGTGGTCGTGGTGAAACATCCAAACATTTAGTATCTCTGAAAAGCCCTGAATGTGCTCTGTACAGGACATCCAGACTTAAAACTGTGGCATGTATAGTCTCAGAGAAATTCACTAAAATATAATGTCCTCATATGAGGATGCAGGGTCTCAGGAGGTTAAGACTGTGTTTACAAGGTTACTCGCCAAATACGGGCATTATGACATAATTTTGTGTGCTTTTTTGTGTTTTCATATAGTTTACTGTAATCCTAGCCAAAGGATGGTAGGAAAAAATGGATGCTGCGTTAACTGCGTCAAATATTTTTAACGCTTAAACTGAAAAAACAAAACAACCCCCCCCCTCACTAAACCCTCACTAACCGTCTAATTTTGTTTCTAACCGTTTACTTGAATAGTAACTTGGAACAGCTGTTGTATGCTGTGATGAAATGGCACAGACATTGGTATTTTGGTATTTGGTAACGTACTTATACCAAAAAAAATAAAAATCTTTGTATGGAAGTCTATGAGAACACTCGATTCTCAGCCAGTGTCAAATCACCCAAAAAGGGGCGGTACTCCACATAATGAGACTTGGCGCTGATTGGACTATATACTGAGACAGAACAAGCAGTCTACAGTGACTGCAACCGTAACACTGTGGTTGAATGTGACAGACAAAATCCCTCCCTTTCACACTTTGGTGGTGCGTCGCCCTAATGAAGAAACCCGTTTCACATCATATCACAGACAACTTCAGCAGGCCTGCTTGAATCTGCAGATAAATCTCGGGTTTCCTGGACATTAGATTGGGCTCAGTATAGCCCACCTCATTTTGATCCTTGACTGGTGGTCTAATTACCTAAACCATGCAGAGAGGATTGTAGACCTCTGGTAGCACTGAGCAAGATCTATCTGCAACCGCGCCATGGCGTTAACGCACTCGCTAATGAGGCTGCTACACCACACTGCTAATGGCCTTTGTTACATGACAAGCGGAAGAAGGCAGATCACCGCACAGACAATATCAGCGGAAAGTAATTATCACACAGGCAGATTTGACACAAAAAGAGAAGGGAATGATTTTGAGGAGAGGAATCCATACATTTCTACAATTCCCTCAGGCAGGTTGGCAGGAATCTCCGTCAGGCCTTTTTTACGGCAGTCTATGATGTTGCTGTTGCAGGTGCAGGCGGCGGGGCAGATGGACGCCTGGGGAGCGCATGACCTTGGCTCCGTCTGAGCAGGACCTGAGGAGGAGGAAAAGACGGAAAAATAACAGATCAGGAGGAAAACTGACTATAGACAACATGGTTTAATGACACAAGGAAGCAAATGGAGAACACAGGGAACATTAAAACCATTTTGAGTCAAATATGAATGGAATAACATTCTTTCTGATAGCAGTTATAACTGTCATGTAGCTTCTGTTCAGAAGTGTGAAAATTAATATTAGTTCCA
>NW_015642825.1:979810-1080288 GCF_001515625.1 Sinocyclocheilus rhinocerous
ATTTTTCTTAACCTGTTAATAATGTCTTCATTATTATTATTATTTTTTTTTTTTTAATAACAAAAATTATGTACAGACCTTTAAGATTTTTCCACTGTGAAATTATTCTCATAACAAATATATTTAAACACTCCTCCTATCATTTTCAATACCATAAAGTGAATGAATGAAAAAAATGAATGAATGAATAAAGATATAAGTAAATAAATAAACATCTGTTTAGTTATTAACATCAGTGTAAATAAATAAGGTTCTAAAAGCAAGCTTAATTTTCTTGCAAAATATGCTAAATGTAGTTTATAACAATAATATAATTTCTCTTTTTTTTAGTTAACAGGCAGAAGGACATTCTGACAGAGAAAGTGAACACTGTCATACCTGTGCAGACAAATTCTCTCTTTTGAACATCAGGGACATTGAGACCTCTCATATGGGCGGGGGCCATGCACTGTGTGAAAGGGGCCAGCCCTCTTCTCTGCCGCAGCCAATCGGAGAGCCAGGACAGGTGGCAGTCGCAGTGCAGGTTGTTGGAGTGCAGGCGACTGGAGAGAGAGAGAGAGAGAGAGAGAGAGAGAGTTAACGCACTCGCTAATGAGGCTGCTACACCACACTGCTAATGGCCTTTGTTACATGACAAGCGGAAGAAGGCAGATCACCGCACAGACAATATCAGCGGAAAGTAATTATCACACAGGCAGATTTGACACAAATAGAGAAGGGAATGATTTTGAGGAGAGGAATCCATACATTTCTACAATTCCCTCAGGCAGGTTGGCAGGAATCTCCGTCAGGCCTTTTTTACGGCAGTCTATGATGTTGCTGTTGCAGGTGCAGGCGGCGGGGCAGATGGACGCCTGGGGAGCGCATGACCTTGGCTCCGTCTGAGCAGGACCTGAGGAGGAGGAAAAGACGGAAAAATAACAGATCAGGAGGAAAACTGACTATAGACAACATGGTTTAATGACACAAGGAAGCAAATGGAGAACACAGGGAACATTAAAACCATTTTGAGTCAAATATGAATGGAATAACATTCTTTCTGATAGCAGTTATAACTGTCATGTAGCTTCTGTTCAGAAGTGTGAAAATTAATATTAGTTCCAATAACAGCACAAATGAAGACGGGTGAAAATAGCTTTTAATACAGCACATAATCAGCGAGAATAGACTCCCTGTTGTTTTATTGTCTAGCTTTGCAGCTTAATTAAGAAACGCTTTTTCTTGCAGCGTGTTTTGTGTTGGAGTATATTCATCAGTTGATTAATCAGAGGGGGAGGAAAAGGGGGCCAATAATATAATTTCTCTTTTTTTTAGTTAACAGGCAGAAGGACATTCTGACAGAGAAAGTGAACACTGTCATACCTGTGCAGACAAATTCTCTCTTTTGAACATCAGGGACATTGAGACCTCTCATATGGGCGGGGGCCATGCACTGTGTGAAAGGGGCCAGCCCTCTTCTCTGCCGCAGCCAATCGGAGAGCCAGGACAGGTGGCAGTCGCAGTGCAGGTTGTTGGAGTGCAGGCGACTGGAGAGAGAGAGAGAGAGAGAGAGAGAGAGAGTAATGAGGGACAGATATGGAGTGGCTTTATAAAACAACACCATGAAAAAGCCCTCAGTGTTTACTTGTAATAGCCAACATTTGCAAATGAATTAATTACAAATTTGAGAAAAGGCATTGAGAGAGAGTAATGAGGGACAGATAGTGAGACAGTATCGGATAAAGGTCAGAGGAGGTTTGTACATCTAGCATGAATGCTGGAGTGGATGATCCCTGAGAAATGCCGGGAAACAGAGCTCTCTGAAGACAGAATCAGAAGAGCAATATTTACCACACACTCAATGTCATATTCCATCTGTGATATGGCATTTAAATGCAAAGGAGGAAGGAAATCGCCGCCAAGATCAAGTAAATATTCATAGGGAGAATCTCTATAAAGCTTGGGTAATGCAGACTCGGAATAACACATCTGAATTAGTGGCAACACAAGTGTGACTGGGTCATTCTATTGTACGGATGATAGTAACATCTCCTCCGAGACCACAGTAAACCGCTCGCAAATCCCCAGAGCATGCATACTCATTTCATCAAGGTCTTCAACAAAATGGCACAATTCCCAATAACATCTTTCACATCTTAACATAAATCTCTCAAGGGCCATTACACGAAGGGTACGAGAGACACAATTCAAAGAAAAAGTGGTGTCAGCGAATCAAAAGGCGCAGCTATACCGGTCAACACTGTCTGTAAATGAAATAACAGGCCGAATCCAGTTAGGCAGACAAAAACCCGCCTATGGGCGATTTCAGCAGGGGGCAACGATTTTAATAGAGCTTTTCCCATTACAAATCCAGTATCTGGCCCCCTGTCTTTGCGGACTAATTACAGATGAGTGGGATTACAGAGATGGATGACATGGGGAGAAGGAGCCTCGGCTGCCTCAGGTGTGCATGGGATGAGCCGAGGACGGGCACAATGGGGCAGCTCCACGTGTACACACACCCTTATCGACCGTGGTACACAGAAAATGACTACTTGTCTAGCGGTGGGAGTGCTTTTCATTTGTCTGAATTATTGAATGGCAAGCGTCATGGGGTGATATCATTTGATCTAATTGAATGCACAAAGATAGTATGTCTGTAGAAGGGCAGGTGAGGTGGGGGAAAGGTGAGGTGAACTGGACTATTTCATCAGAAACCTGGAGCCAAACCACCATCCTACTAAATGGATTACCAGCATCTCTAAACATTTGATTTAATAAGTTGTTTTTATGAGCAACAAATTCAATATAGATATATCAGGGATATTAGAGACAGAAAATTCAATCCAAAGGAACAGGGAAGCAACCAAAGCCTCGCTGTGGATAATTCAATACTGCCCAGGGAGCAACGCGCCTGGCCATCCGAGCATCAGCAAATTCAATCCCGCATGAGGGGGCTGGCCTGTCTGATGGGAGGGAGGCCAGACTGCTCGGCTGTGGAGCTCGAGCTATGGATGACTCCGAGCGCCGGCATCAGGGAGAACACTCGATGGCCATGATGGAAAGAGGAGGAGAGATAGATGGAAAAAGAAATGACTTATTGAAGGAGGAAGCTCCGAACATGTGCACAATAACCCTTAAGCTTCATAGAGAGAATCAAATTCCCAGAAGCCCAAAAATCAAACTAGCGTTTACTCCTGACATATTTCTTTATTTATTCCTCTATTAGAGCCAAAGCTCTGAGAAGAACGACCACACTCGAATAATAACAAAAGCATCTCTGAGTCCTGTTAATATCGCAGGTCAGCCACAGACTGGAATGCTTCGGGCGAGGTTTGGGGACTGTGTAATTATTTATATCAATTGTGGTTTGGGTCTGACAGTGCAAACGCAGAGTAGCGACACAGGCATCTGTGTAAGAAAACCATCTCAACATCTTCAGCTAAGACAATGTCTGCTGCACAAACAGACCACAGCTCTGAAAACTGGCACGGCGTCACCACAGAGCCTGGAAGGGGGCTCGAGTCAGGCAGCAAATCCTCTCAAAAAGAGTGAAGATTTAGCATTAACGTCTCTAAATGTAGATATATGAATGTCTGATTGTATAGCATTACCATGAAGTGGACAAGAAGCTCCTCAGTACTTACAGTGTCCGCAGCTTGGGCATGTGGTTGAAGCTTGACAGCGGGATGAGGGTGATGTTGTTGTTGTTGAGAGTGCTAGAAGGAAAAGAAGAGAGAACAAATATTAGAAAAAGGCATTTACTTAGTAAACAGACAGCGAGTGACTCCAGATAACATTTGGCAATGAACACCAGACCATGCACAACAGTGTTTTGCTGAATTCACTGAACCATGTGTGCAAGCCTGTTTCCTTAGAGTAAAAAATAAAAAAGTAATTGTTAGATAACTTTTTAAATAAGAAAAAGTCACTGGGAGTAGTGTGTTCACATAAGCGTATAATGGTCTGAATGATATCATCGATGATGTGCACACTTATAATTATGGATGGCGGCGCTCTCTGCTTCCTGTCATACCAGCCACAGTTCTGATTAGTGCTACTTAGCTGACCTAATCTTGCAATCAATCCATCCCACCCCATAACCCCCTAACCTATCGCACACATGTAGAACACACAGCCTCCTGTACCTCCACCTCTTGGAAAAGGGTCTGGAATTTCTCAATTTAGGATTTTAATGGTTCCTGCTTGGTGAGGAAAAACTGCAGAATCTCTCAGACTATGCCAACTCAGTTTACAGCTTGGGTTTGGGGTCTGAATGTTCCTTCTAATGAATCCTCCAACAGCCCCTCTTGAGTACAGTGCATCCATGATTTACATTTACATTTATGGATTTGGAAGATGCCTTTTATCCAAAGTGAATTAGATTGCATTCAAGTTATACACTTTTTTTTGTTTCCAATTTATTTATTCCTGGGAACTGAACCCATGACCATGTTCTACTGTTTGAGCTACACAAAGGCAAACAGTCTCATAATCTCAGAGCCTACTGACTGATCAGACCAGCTGCTGGTCTTGCTTTTTATCCAAGGCTGATTAATTCAGTCTCAACACAAACAAGCTATTTACATTATTTACCATTGGAGTGATCAGATTTACAATTCTGACCAATGGAAATTTCCCAGCCCGAGTCCATTTCTTGGTACTATAAAATTGCACAAATCAGAGGAAAGCTAATCCCTCTAAAATATAACATTCTTGTGGGACTTTAAATGATATCTGAATATTGATTTTGGCTTGGATCTTTGGTGGAACACTTTATTATGAGTGATGGAAAGGAGAAAACTAACTAAATGGAATGGAAAATTATTGTTATTCTACACATAGACACACAGAAAATTCCACACAAATTACACACAGGGTGAAGGAATCACCCTTGCGAAGAGTTGAACAAATCCGCACCAGAAATTGATCCTCTTGTCAAGGCCGCTGCGGCTCAGAGGTTTCATTGCTGTTCTCTGCCGCTCTATAGAGATGTAAATAGAAGAAGCTCTGGGCAAGCCGGAGGGAGGAACGCCCTGGTAAAAGCCTGTAATACCAAACCAACACCGAGGGAAAATGCACTTTGCTCAGGAAGGACTATTTCCTATCTATGAAACCTTGGGAGCATCCTCCAAAGTTAGTTGAAGTAAGTGAAGAAAAAACAGAACATAAATGAATACAAGTCTGAGAACTGAAGAAGGACTGTTAAAGAGAGAACAGGATCCACAGAGAGCGGCGAACAGCTTGTGCTTACTGTGGTAGTGCTCTCTCGCTCATTCATATTTCAGCCATCCGGATTCCAGGATTAGAAGCTCTGAGTAAAAATAAATCTCATATAGATTTCATTCATGCAGTAATAATTTGAAAAAGCTGGAGCCGGACGGGGGCGTCACAGTTACGTTAAGTCGGCTTAAACCTGACATGTTCATGCCGAGAGCCATGACCTTTGGTGTCTCAGCGGATCGACTGCACCTGTTATTACGGACGTCTTAAGCTTTGCTGCAAGAAACACTGAGCACTGGACCAAGGGTCTTAAAGAAGATCCCACCAGAGAGATGCTGTCTTCCGCAAGACTGTCTTCCCTTTATCCAGCCCTCCGCACTGCAGAGGGCCGGCCACTGCTGCAGCGTGGGATCTCAGCAAATAACAGCGCAGCATGAGTGGCTTGTGCTAAAGCCACTTGTGATAATTGAAAATCACCTTGAGTCTTTAAAATTCCTTTGTCTTCATCGCCGGCAATATTAAGTCATTCCGCCTGTGTCGCCTTGTAGTTGACCATAAATCAAAAATGTGAGAAGGACCGCATCCACAGTGTCTCCTGAGAAAGTGCATCCAAGCTGAAACGAAATGAAATCAATGCTGGATCCTGACAAATACAGCGCTGTACAGCTTGACTGTGTAACTTTATGATTTTATTTAAAGCTCTATTGATGCAGGCGTCAATAAAACCGGGAAGCTGTTAATTGCTCATAACGCTTGGTCTTCAGACCGTCTCAGAGGGGCACGTTTTCTTTTTACTTCCCTTTCCTTTTCTCGGCTATGTCAAGAAAGCTTTCCCACAGTCGCAAAAAGCTTGACAGTGGGGTCTTGAGTGCTCTTAGGCTTTCTTCAGGCCCTCATTAGAGGGACTTGGAGAGGGTCTCTGGATATTTCACTCCGGCATTCTCAGAGCCAGGACATTTCGAAATAAGAGTGAGGTTGTTTTGGTGGATGTAGGGGGCTGAAGGGAAATAACTGAAGTGCTCCCGGCATCTGACTTAGTGCCATTCACTTGCACAACTGAGAAATCAGGAGGCAAAGACAAGTGTTATTTGACATGGCAGGCTTGAGGAAAGTCAATACTCTTCCTGTGAGTGTGTAACTGGCCTGGTAACTGGCTATTATTCTAAATCACTCTGGTAAGAAATCTTGCGTTAATATACATAAATGTAAAGGATGATGGTGTTCGGCTCAACTTTTTGTCTTCTCAATCCTTTGTCTCCTTCATATGGTGTAAAATCGAGTGCTATATAGAATAGGGAAAGAGTATAGAGTAGGGAATATACACAACCTTCACTTACTCTCTTGGAAACTCGAGTGAGCCAACATGTCTGTGATGTTGTCATGGTTCCATGGGAAACTATTATCACTACTGCAGCACAATAGTGAGTTTGCAATACAAGCGTCCATCTGAGCAACCATTTACAGGGCATCCCTGTGTTGGGCCCTCGAGTCAAAACAAATTAATAAAGTGCCTCCAGATGGAGAGCAATTTCATTATGAGCGCTCAGACTCCACTTGTTGCAGTGTGATGGAATTCATGTGAGCAGGATGGAAATCTTTGCCATTGTTTTGCTTAGAATCGCAAGTTCAGCTACAGCACAAAGCCGCAATCAGATGTTATTCTGCTAATTCAAATAAACCCAGTGAGGATAAACACAGAAATAACATGATCTGCCGTGCATAATCCCATCCATGTGGTTTGCGTCCAAGTGTAGGCTTATTAAAAAAAAAGAAACACTAGTGCTTAGCATTTGTAACTAAAAAATGGGAAGCTTTATGGCTGCTAAAACCTACCCTTTGCCTCCTCTGAAAAGAGAAAAAGAGCTCTCTATCCCTCGATGGTGCAGAGGATGGGAGGAGAGGTGAAAAGAACAGGTACTACACCGAAAACAGACATGCTTCCACCGCCATTGATGAGGCCATTATTGCGCAAATGAGGAAAGATTGAATCGAAGCTCTTCCGTCGGCCTCCCTCCTCTCTCTGGCCATCCATGAGCGAATGATTAATTGAGCACAAGGGTCCGACTGCTGAAACGCACGATTTCCAGCCCGCCCCTCCCCATCTCCCCGAGCTTTGGTGTAGACCACACGAAGATAACGCAATGGGGCCATGTCTGGTGGCAAAGCAATTTCCTGCGCTTGAAAGTGCTGTTTGTGAGCTAATGACAGCTCTATTCCCCTTCCACTCCCCTAATCCATCCTCTCATTTAGCCATCAGCTTGCCCTTTCTCCCTCCGCCTGCCTGTTGTCTGTCACATAAAGACTCATCTATTGACTAAAGATTTGTCCAGTGGGAGGCCAACCCGTGTTAGAAATTAAAGATGCATGGAATATCTGATTCAAGGGAATCTGTGCTCTCGATTTCCCAAAGCGGGACCGCCAGCACCTAGCTATCAGTCTAGAGGACAATTGTTGAATCTAAAAAGAGCTAATGTTTTTTATGGGAGCACAGGGTATAGAAATGATTAGGATAAGGGGTGGCAGGGGCCGAAAAGGAGCAAATCTCAGTGTTATCGTTGCCAAGAGGAACATTCAAAAGGTCTTGCTTTGAGAAAATGACATTATAAGGGTAGAATAACTGCCAAACCATAAACCTGAGGAGAGGAAAGTTATATTTCTCGAACCTTCCATATGAAATACACAATATTTCATTTTGTAATATATTTAGGTTTTGATCAAACGTCCCCCAAAACAATCCCTGGACGCCACCGTAACCACAGAAATGTGATAGCCTCTTCCATTCAGCATTTTTCTTGAGTCTGACGGCATGGAATTTTGTAACCAGGATTAATAATCCACCTCCTCATGCTCCCTTACACAATCAGTGTTTAATCTGAAAATACACTGCAAATACTCTGGAGGTTTAACCTGGCTGGTATTTCGTGGCTCTTCAAGTGAGTCTCTTTAAATAAAAATGTGAAAACCTCATTAAGCGAGTACATCTGTGGATTCAAAAGAAGAAGATGCCTTTGGTGAGGCCATAGTATGGCGTGGTGCATATTGACAAGGCCTGGTGAACCGCAAAGACGTCTCTTTGGGGCACATTGCCCATGCCATCATGCTAAACTCACTTTAGTTCGACCAGCGAGGAATGTGCCAAGCTGTCAAGAAAAATGTATCGTGCACACATTGACAAATGACAGCATTTGGCAGGAGGAGAGGACGGTGGTAATATGAAAATTTGGGCCTTCTTATCAATGCATGGTGGGAAGGAAAGTCACCTTCAGGAGATGGCACGGAAATGTCTCGGCTCATAAAAAAATGACACAGCGGGGCAAAAAATTTCACATGATTTGACATTTGATTCAGAGCCAGAATTTCCTGTACAAAAGTGGTTATAAAATATGCAGAGGCTTCAGCGCTTGCGAGAGTGCTGTGTATAGACGAAACTGAGTGAGGTATATGGGGAATTTCCAAAATGCTCTTTCTTTACAATACTATAAATTCCCTTCTCATATTTAATCGACCTTTTATAAAATAGCCCTAAAGGACCATTATAACATATTTGTGAGCGTTTCCACAAAAGAGCCAAGTGTTTAAAGACAGCAACAAACATGAAGTACAGTATATATTGCACTTAGCATAATTTGAAACAGATTACATGAGTCTCTTCATTGCGTTCTTAACACAATAAGAACATATATCAGAACAAAATATGCTTACTATAACCCTGCTGAAAAATAAATCTGCTTGAATACTTCATGCATTCTTTGGCTTTATGAAAGTTTTTTAATGAATAACTGGCCAAACTCATGCTGAATATATATATATTGAAGTACTGTTTTAGTTTTTTGATCTCCTTATTGTAAGAAAGGTTTAAAGTTATAGTTTTTTTTTAAGCTCAGACCATGCCTTTCAAGCATACACCTTATTTATTATTTTTAAACAGCGATTTTTCATTGCACCTGAGGAATCTTATTAACTACACTTTTTTTAACCCGCTTAACCAAAGAAAAAAAATTCTGTATATTTGACAATGGTGTATGTATGAAAATTGAGTTTGAGGCATATACCCATGAAAAATATTCAGTTATTCTTACACCACATGGAATCTCATTTATATTATATTTCAAATTTGATTTGATTTGTCTTTGGAAATTAGAAATGAGAAGCGCTACCCACGTTCGTAGTTATTAAAAAAACACCAACTTGAATTTCATGAATATAATAAAGATAAGGTGGATACCTTATAATGCACAGTTCCACATTGTCCATCAACATTTAAAGTGAGAATGGAAAGATAAAATTGCCTGATTAGGTGTGTATTTAAAAAAAAAAAAGTGATCAGAATAAAAAATGAGAGCAAGCGCAAGCAGTACCCAAGTATTCAATGAAAAATAATCAAAGGGGTGCTCCTTATAGGCAGGTTTAGGTGCTCTGCAGATGGAGAACACATCATGTGTTGCTTACCGCACTTCCTTCAGCTCATTGGGATGCAAGTCACGTCCTATGTGAGAAAATGTCCGAGATAGCTTTGAAGTCATTAGTTCAGTCATTAGCGCAGTTATGTTAAATATAAATTACAATTCATCAGCAGAAAGGGCCGATCATTAATTCTGTGTAGTTTGGCAGGCGTTAAATCACTAGCAGTCATTTAGTTGTGGAGGAGGGTTAGCCACGAACCCCTCTGTCTAATCTCCACTCTGATTACCATCTCTAAACCCGATGGAAGTGTTGAAATAGCTCCTCGCTTTGGTATTTTGTTAGTCGCTGTTTATGGTGATCACCAAAATTTTACAGTGATCACAAAACCCAGCAGTGCATGATGGGAAAGGATGGTCATATCTCTCAATTATGTCGCAGTGCACCATCTATTTTAACAGGCCTTTAATGATCACTGAAATTAAAAGATTATTTTGTCCTCTGGAGTTATGCTTAACACACCGCACTCAAACAATGCATATAATACGACCCTTAAATTACACCTCAAGTGCGCTCTGAATTGCAAAAACACACTTTAACATCACATTTTTAAAATGTTTATCATTCGTTCTTTCATTTATAACTCCAGATGTCAAATTATACTGATCTACATTGGAAAAATACACACGCTTGCCCTGAATTCCTACAATCCAACACTGTTTTAGACATGAAAACTAATGTGGTTGAATGTGTAAATGACGTCTACAACCCCTGGACATTTCTAAAAGCATAAATGAACCCTTAAAACTCCACTACGTTTCTGAATAAATAAGATGCTTTACCAGTAAAATCCCTTTCACCATTATGACAACACACAGAGACATCATACTCTTTGGCGATACAAGTGATGGATCTCCATCTGCTGTGCTGCCATTCAGAAAGATCAGTCTTAAGACAAAGGTTAGTCTGGGCTCTAATATAACTCATGTTGGAAATCATTATCCTCACACTGAGACTTTTTTGACGAAATTGCTACACCTAAACCTTCATTTTGCCATCAATTACCTAGAGGTGTCATATTCTCACAAGCTAGCTCTATAGCACAGCCATAATGCTCAGCCGTATGTTGAATCTGCTACTGGAGAACATGGATTTAAGATGTGAGGTTGAGCTTGATTACTGCGCATGGGGTTATTTAGCCATGATACAGTGTCATTTGCAGACCTGTGTGTTGCAGCCTCTCCAGAGGGGTGGAGAGATGGCTCAATCAGCAGGAAAGTGATGTGTATTCATGTACCGCTGCTCTCCTTGGCTCGCCGGGGTCCCAAAGGTCTATGGTAGAATCTAGGGAGGTTCTGTATTATTAATGAAAATTGATTCCTGACTTACTCACACTTTCTTGCTCCCAAGCTCCTGTTTTATAAGGTCATTTTATGCTCTGGTCACGAGGAGAGGACGGAGGACACGAAATGAAATATGTTCCTATTTTTTCCTTCTTTGATTCTACCTTCACCTCTAGCTAACACTGCTGGAGAACCTGCCTAATAATGATGTAACGCCGTGCTGCTGTGTCCTATGGAGCCAGGAATTAAAAGAGGGGTGGCTTGGCTCCAGGTCCCCAGTGAGCGGCGCTCATTTGGAGGATGAGTTTGGCACTTAGCGCCCTGCCAATTGGCTTGATTGCGCTGTGGGGACCCCCCCTCCTCCCCGTATATCCCGCTTCCAGCCTCTCATCCTCTCCGGGACAATCCAGGGGACACCCAAGGAAAAACAAACATAAACTCACTCACAAACACATCAAATCTCTTCTCTGCTATCAAAGCATTTACTATGAACTCTGACTAAATGTGCGACTAAACCAAAAAAGAAGACTTCCCAGCAGGCAACAGAACAGAGATCTGAGCATCTGAGTCTAACAGCTGCTTTAAAGTAGGAAGCGCGATTCTACAGACATTCTAGACAGAAAACGCAGTGCTTATAATGGTAAGGTGCACCTGGAAAAGTCAGGACACTTTTTCAAGCGGCAACAATGCAGCACTGGATGACAAACGAACAACTTTAGCTGTTGCACGGACGATCGCATGCTAAGCGCCACGGTGTCAGATCGGACAGGGTGACACCGGATTATGCGCCACAGGTCCATAACGCAACACAGTTTGTCCTTTGAGAGCAATCAAGAAACACACAGACAGAGTTAGAGGAAGGGACAGCAGAGGTGAAGAGAGAGGAGAGAACATCCTCTCTCTCTCTCTAGCCACACTGCTGAGTGTGGGGGCAAAGAGAGGTAAGAGGGAGAGAGGGAGAACAGGAGGCTGGCTATAGTGCACAGCCCACCCCGTCTGTCAGTTCCCTGTAAATATTAATTGCATTTTCTCCCCCCAGCCCACTCATCCACCTCCTCTTCTTCTTCTTTTTTTTTTGTTTTTTTGTTTGAAGTCAGAAAGGGAGTAATTTCATTACATTAGAGCAGCCAATCTATTACAAGCTTTTACCGGCTTTGTCACAGAAACAATTTCATTAAAGGAAGGGGTTCGTAAATCAGCTGGGGTCACGATGCTGGACGAGCAGACGCGAGGGGCACTGCTTCTTTTTTGATTATTTTTCCTTTTACTTTAATTTGCAGACTTTGCCATCCGCCCCTCCTTCTCTCTATTTACCCCTCCCTCTTTGAGTTCTTAAAGGGGATGGATTTGAAAGAGGCTTGAATAAAGAAGGAGGAATCTAAACGCTTTCCTTAAGTCATTTGTTCGGCAAACAGAGCTGCGGTGACATCTGACCCGTGACAGACACGGTGCCTTCGCGTCTTTAGAGACGGATAATAAAGAAGAACGGAACATCTCTGGCATTTCTTTCACTCCATCCCTCCTTTCTAAAAGACATGCATCTGTCTCCATAATTGCTGATGGGACAGACTGTATGGCAGCCACCCACCGCAGATGCATTAACCATCACTCTGAAAATTAAATAACCTTTATGAGCAAAAGTAAAATGTTTGTCTTTTATGTCTCTTTTTCCATCCAAAATGTATTAAGACTGGCTTCTGTTAAGAATAAAACAATAACATAAGCCAGCGCTTTGACACTAAATTGTAGTGAAATCACTTTTATAAAATGGCAACAACAGCTTATTTTTTAAAATGGCAATCACCAATTATATACTGTAAATGATATGTACAAATTCATTTGTTACAAAAACTGTAGCAAATATGTGTCTTTATTTACAGATTGTAAATACAGACAATAAGTCTGTTGCTTCATTTTGATATATGGACATCACTGAAAATTTCAGTTCATTAAGAGAGTCAGATGTTGATTCATTAACCACTTTAATCAATTCAATTCAGTAAAGGATTTCTCAAACTGATTCAAACGAGTTACTAGTCCTTATGAACAATTCATTAAAAGTATCGGCTCATTTGTTCAAGAACTAGGCTACACTAAAAATAACTTGTTCATAATACCATAATACACATTTGTTCATGCATCAGGATAGACTGGTCTGCTTGCTTTCAACTCAGCAAAATACTTTTTTGTCATTAATTCATTGTATGCAGTCTTTTTATTTCACATATTTTGATATAAATGCTTTAAAAGAATGGCTTTTTAGCATTCATATCACAAGAAGCGCCTTGACCTATCATTTTTACATTTAAGCATTTGGCAGATGCATTTATCCAAAGCAACTAACATTGCATTCAATCAGTTTATGCATTCCTTGGAAACTGAACCCATTACCTTGGTGTTGCTAGCGCCTTGCTATACTGCTTGAGCTACAGGAACGCATTTTTCTATACTCAAAGGTGATTGAAACCTTATAGATTTTCCACAACAGGACCCTCCCAACAAAACCTGCTCCAAAATCTATTTCCTCAGTTAATTTGTTAATAATAATCTCAGTAAAGAAAATTCCACAACAAGTAATGTAGTTAATTTGCCAAACATGCAGGTGTTATTGTGGAAACTTGGCAAATTATATTTAGAATTCGAACGTGGCTCATCCAATCAGATTTCAGAGCCATAACTGTCTGTATTTGAACATGTGGAGTTGATCTCTAGAGGACGTCAGTGTGATCATGTGCAAGAGACTTTTAACAATCATAATACTGAGCATAGTCAAGGGCGAATAGCTGTCTTGAATGTACATATGTGAGCGTGTGGCGTGTGGGAATATCTGCGTGTTTGGTGATTGTTTGGAGAGGTGGGACATGGTAGTGGTGGGTAATGAAAGTCCCAGTTTTAATTTTCCTGCTCTAATTACATTGGCCTTTAATCATCTCAGTCATGAGTCATATTGGCACTTTAGAGCTCCTGTCCTGCCAGTGTCCCATCTGGAGTGAACGAGAGAAAGAAACAGATATGGGTCTTCCTTCCCTTCACTAGACTATTAATCTGTCAGAGTCGGTGATGCTAACCAGCAGCCGCATGGCCGTATTTCATTCACGCTCGATAGCTAACACAGCAAATAACTCAGAACTAGCCATCAGTACAGCCAGGATGATGCTTGATCAGAGCTACAAAATATGAATCTCATATTCTGGTTTTGTTACACTTTGATTCTTCTCATCTCATTCAGTCTTGTCTCTTTTCGTCACTTCTCTTTCTTACAGTCGCTTATCACTTTGTGTCTCATCTCAGTTCTTCTCTTCCTGTCTTGTCTCACTTCTGCTCATCTCATTTTGTCTCTGGTAGTCTTTGTCATCTCTTCTTTCATCTCACTTTGTATCTTCTCCTCTAGTATTGTCTCCATCTCATTTTTGACTCTTCTCTTCTCACCTCTGCTCATTTTATCACTCTATCTCGTCTCGAGTCATGTCTTCTAGTTTTATCTCTTATCTCTTCCTCCACATCTCATATAATTTAGTCTCTTCTTTTCTCTTCCTCTCTTCATTTTTTTTTACTTCAGCTCACCTCATCTTATTTAATCTATTTTTTCTCTTCTCAATTCATCTCACCCAATCTCATCTTTTTTAGTCTCTTCTCATCTACTCTCCTTGTCTCACTTTTTTCATATCTCCTGTTCTCTTCTTTCAGTCTCATTTCGTCTTCATTACATTCTCTCTTTTTATCTTGTCTTATCGTCACGTCTCTTCTCTTATGTATTTTCATCTGATCTTGTCGTTTTTCTTCCTCTCTTCTAGGCGCATCTTGTCTGTTCTTTTCCAGTCTTGTCTTATTGTCTCAATTAATCTTGTCTCATATTGTCTCATTACATCTGCTCTCATATGATCTAATTGTGTCTTGAGTCATATTGTTTCATTTTTTTCTGGTCTTATATTGTTTCGTTTCTTCTTGTCTCATATTGTTTCAATTGACCTGGCCTCATATTTCATTTAGTCTGGTTTCACATTGTCTCATATTATCAAAATTCATCTGGCCTCATTATCTCATTTTGTCTTATCTCATATTGTTTCTTTTTCGTCTGGTCTCATATTTTTTCAATTCATCTGTCCTTTATCTCATTTTGTCTGATCTCATATTGTCTCATTTCGACTGGTCTCACATTGTCTCATTTGGTCTCATATTGTCTCATTTCGTCTGGTCTCATATTGTCTAGTCTATTGTCCTAATCGAACAGAAGGGTAGTCTCAGTGTGGATGGGTGTCCTGAGAAAGTGTGTGAGATCTGCCGTCTGCAGAGTCCCGTCTGCTGGGCGCAGAAGCTTGTAAAGCATACAGCGACTGCACCTGGTCTTCTCGGCCATAATTCAAACCCTCGCGCAGTCACAGAGTGACATTCTGGGTACAGGAGCATGAAGTAGAAAGGCTTTTATTAGCACCCAGATGAGAGTCTCCCACAGGGGGACAAAAATCAAAGTGTCCACGTATCTGAAGCCGGGTAACCATACAGGACACACTGCTCTCTCAATTATACCTCGGCTTCAGGTGATGTAGTATTGTGTACCCTACATGTGCCGACACCATTGGCCTCTCCATCCGCTGTAAATAACAAATGTCAACAGAACGAATGCATGTAAGCTCATTTCCCATGAATCCACTGCTCATACAGCACCTGTTCTAATGGGATCCATACCCCGCAGACACAAGCATGTCATGTTGATATAGAGCTCATCAGGCATGTTTTCTCCAAAGGATTCGCAATGCATGTGATGAGGGACTCTAGAACATCACCCACACTCGATGCTTCTCGAGGTTAACATGGCCGGCGTAGCATGTCTGGTGAACAGTAGGAGGGCACGGCTAAAGCCATAAATGCAGAGGGAGATATTGTGTCTGGTTTATTAGGGTGCAACATAGACTCTCATTAGCCGGAGGAACCATCTTGACCATTTTATCCAGATGGCCCCTCTATAAAAGGTGGAGGATGCTGGCTGAAGGTGGATGCTGACTCCATCATGCTGTAGACTGTAAAACTGTGGAGATGCGAGGACAATATAAGAGACAGAGATTCAACCAGCCCTCAAAGCGTGCATAGCCATTTTTAAACAGAGGACATTAAGGTAGAAAAGTATATGAGAAAATCAATTCATTCCTGGAACGCTGCCTGTCCATTTTTTTCTACTCCTTACCGTTAAAAAAACCGAGGGCTGGATGATTTCAGCAATTAAATCAAGAGTCACCTTGCCACGCGTTGCAGAGGCAGGTCAGTGGGAGAGAAACAGACAGCGCTGCTGACGTACAAATCCATCCTTCTCCCTCAATCCTCGTTAGCCCTTTTTTCTCTAAAAAGCCCTACTTGAAGAAATGAGTGTTGCCTACCTGTACCTATCATTCATCCATCAGAGTGTGACGGTGCACATGACAGTGATGTGAAGAGCACTCAAACACTGTCTAACATCACAGACATCACTGTAAAAACGTCAAGGGAAAACATGTAGCACAAAAATGCTGTATGCGTGTAAGGGAAGTGAAAGCTCACAACTGCTGAGAATGTTACATTTTATAGTAATGCATTACAATATTGTCTATAAAATACAACTAATAACATTGCTGCTTTTCATTAAAAGTAATGTGTTAAATTTATTTTGTGCTATTTTTTTTTTATGAAATATATGCACAATACTCAAAATGTATCATGCACCAAAATGTAAAATTTTTTTTATTTCAAAATTTTCAAAAAATAATAAAAAAACTAAATCGGGAAATGAGCATTAACAATTAAATATCAAGCGGCAACCTTCCGGTCTCTCTCTTGAAACCAACATGGAAGTGACTTAAACTGCAACTCATCGACTGGCTGCTAGTGACTGGCTCCAAAAGGGAGTCAATCCCATAAACCCCCCATGTTAAAACTTTACTGCAGAAAAAAAATATGTTTACAGCCTGGTATGTTTACAGTGGTTTTGGTCTATATAGCTAATTTTGCCCTTCATGACAACTGTGAGGGAGTGAATTTTTTTTTTATACTCATCCGTTTGAATTATATTAAGCCTTAAAGTTCGACATAATTAGGGGCGTGGCCACTTGAGTGACAGGTGGAATGCCGTTGCTGTCACCACCGTTGCGCTAGGTGGGCGTGGTTTCAGCAACCAGCTCCACCCACATCCCGCTTCTTTGCCCATTTTCGATTATCCAGGAGTGACGCACGGTGATGCGCTGCCAAGATGGTGACGGCCAGTTCCGCCCACTTTGGGCTTCAAAAATGCTCTTCAGAAACCTACGGTGACGTCACGGACACTACGTTCATGTTTTTATACAGTCTATGTTAAATATCCTATATAGATTGCAAAAATCTCTAATAGAGGTTACTATATTTTGCATTCCAAGTAGACAAAAACAGTCTAAATAATTTTTATTTATTTATTAATTTATTTTTAATTCTGCAATTAATGAGTACTGATTTCTGATGCATTCTGATTTATTTTGAAGTAAATTACAAATGAAATACAATTATAAATAAAAAAAAAGTTAAATAAAGTAAATAAAGAAAAATAAAGTTTAGTTTTTGGAAAAATGCAACTATTAAATAAAAAAATAACATGATACTACATAAATATTACAGTGTGAATCTTACAAGCAAAGTATTACCATCAAGTCACTGTTTGTACATATCTGTTACAAGTTTGTAGAAATCCATTGACCTGCGTAGATGATTGACGGCACTCCTGCAGCCTGGGGCTCATTTGACAGGGGTCAATGAGGTCAGATTTAGTATTGACACTCAGTTAACTCAATCTGAGCAGGGCGGGTGGTAGTCAACATCCGAGTGTCACTCTGAAATACAGTGAACTAAAAAGACCACCCTGAACACACTGAAAATGATACTGATGAGATGTGGCAAAGCGGTTGAATATATATATATATACACACACATACATATACATACAGTAGGCTTGTAAGTAACGGTTGAGGTTTCAATCTCCATTGTGCTGTTAAATCCTGTTGTAAATCTTCTTTAAGCTGCTTTGGATAAAAATGTCTGTTAAATGACTACTCACTTGTTGCTCACTATGGACTATATATAGTTGGGCTTCTCAATGTCTCCAACCTCTTCACACTATTCTCTTTCTTCTTCTTTTTCTACGACTGAAAAGCATGACTATGTCTTCAAACAAAAGCCAACTATATTTCTATACCTCTCAGAGATATCTAGCATGACGTGACCCGCGGTTCTCAGCCCACGGTGGGAAAGACTTTATCTGAAAACGGTCTTTGTAACAAAGCCTGTATCAGATACTGCGATGAAACTGCCCAGAACTTCACACACGCTCGAGCCTGGGAACGCACACGAATGCTACGGCCGCATACCACAACCGATCTCTGTCTACAAACAAAGTGCTCCATTAATGATGACCTCAACTTTGCGTCCTTCATTCATTAGAGGGCAGATTTAATTGCTGAAATCATCCAGCCCTCTTTGAAGGCGATGTTTATTGTTGCAGGCATGTTAGAGCTACCAGCTCCCTGTGCTTGTTCTGTTCTTAAAGGAAACCAGGAAATTGGGTGATTCTTTAGATTAGTAGGGCCTTGTTTATGCTTTAAAACAAATTTATTCATTAAAATCACTATTAACAAGCCCTTCTACCATAGTCCACAGTAGCGAGATCGGCTTCTGAAACTGTTACAGAGATTTATCAGAAGTTAGGGATGCAACGAATGTTCGGCAACCAAAATTATTCGGCCGAATAAGCGAAAAGACCAAATAAATTGTACCGAACAATGATATGACGCGATCAAATAGCAACCAGCGCAGAGTGAGAGGCGCGCACTCTTTATTATGCAGCACACACGTCAGCAGTGTGGAAGCATTGAATGTTAAAAATGTTCAGTGTTAAATATTTTTAAATTGTTGTTTTGTAATTGATTTGTTTTCTTTGAAAAGCAAGACAAAAACAGTAAAAAGCACATTTTGGCTTTTTAATTTATGCAATGGTGAAAACAAATTTGGCAAAATACATGGGGAAAAAACTTGAAAAACCTTGTTAGGTATTCGGTCTTCGGCCCAGTGTTTAATGTTGTTCGGTTCGGCTTCGGCCAAGAATTTTCATTTCGGTGCATCCCTATCAGAAGCCATTACTGTAATTGCATATGGCTGTGGAACATTGCTCACTTGCAATATCCTGAAGATATCCATCTTATTGAACCATACCGATTAATTTAATTTTCATCAGCGCTAAGCTTATTAACTGTTATGACAAATGATTCGAGGGGCGTACATGTAGGCCACCTAGCACATGGCTTTTGAGCATTTTCCTCTTCCAGCCAGAGAAATGATGATCTTTCATTTCAGTTATCTGTCTTTGACTTGGTAAATGCAGTGGACGACGGCCTTGTTTGCGGTTTGACTGAGTAACACACCATGCCTCGCTACTTCGGGGGAAAGTACAGTTTACCGAAGGCTTGTTTGGCCTCGTAAAATCATGCAAACGAATGTCACGGTGCCTAACGAATGCCAGTGGAGATGAGGGAGGAACACTTACAGGTTCTTGACGGCGGTGATCCCTCGGAAAGCCTTGCGAGGAATAGCCTGAATCTGATTCTCGCTCAGGTCCCTGGAGAGAGAGAGATGAGAAAGAGAAAGAGAAAGAGAGAGATATTAGGATTTGTTTGAAGCCACTTCACATTTCGGTCGAAAGCGTTTTGAGGAAGATGGACGGTTTGCTGCCGCCCCACTGGAACGACGCGCCTCAGCTTTGAAGACCAAAATTGTTCTACTGACCATAAATGTCACATCCTCCTTAATTCGTCTGGCCTTTTATCACTCCGTCTGTGTGTGCGTCTAATGAAAAACATTTCTAAAGCAGTACTTTGTGATGAAAGGTCTCATAGCGGTACGTCCCACAATCCTGCAGAAAATGAAGCAATCATATGCACTTTGAGTAACCCGAGAAAGAAAATAGACAAAAGCCGCTCTACATCAAAATGAATGCCTGGCATTTTTAATGCTCGCTTATGAACCAAATTATTTTTGACATGTCACAATGGTTGTGCTTAACTTTATTAAGCTTGTTTGTTTGTAGACTCACGCTGGCAAAATATAATTTGAAAACCAGAATGCAATTACTGGCCAAGAAGGAAACAAATGAGATATGGAATATCTGCCCAGCTAATCAAAGCGTCTGCTTTGGAGTCATGCCTGCTACACATAACACGAACAGACCACCATGTGGGTTAACCCACCTGACCTTGCTACAACCAATTTCACTGATAAACAATCAGGCGCGGATCCAAACGCGGCGAGGAATTCTGTCAGAGCTCGTGCGTGGGACATAATGATGTATCAAGTACATGACTGCCAGCAATTTCCTCTTAGGAGCATTAAAAACTGTAGTTATTGGGCTCTCCCCTCCTTCAGCCCCCCACCAGAACTGGATATGTGTGTTTTTTTCCCTTTCCAACCAATCAAGTTTTATTATGGCAAAAATCTTAATAACTATGTTATGCTTTGCAATAAGGGGCTATGGTATTTCATCGAACTGTTCTTGATGGTTTTTGACATGTTCCACAATTTCTTTTTTTTTTCTTTTTTACAGCACTCTTGGCTTGATGTGAACATCATGTTCCTTTGTGTATCCTTCAAGTCGAACTATGCAGCGCATGCACAGAGGAGGGCAAACATTTGCCGAGTAAAAACTCATAACATCCCATGTTCGTATGCCACAGAGTGGGAAAATAGGAAAGCTGTTTATACCACCATCACGATGGGCATGAGCGAATGTATATCAGCACTACCTCCCCGTCGCCTTTGATGATCTAAATGCGAAACAGATAAAGTGCAGAGATGGCGAGGAACACAGAGGCAACTTCTCTTTGCTTTGGCTTTTTAATTCTTCATGAATGGCGAAGCACCGGCCTCGTGCATCCTTGGCGAGCCGCGAGCGCAGCGTAGTACTTTACAGCACTTCCACTGCTAATAAATGTTTTATTGCTTTGTTTACTCAGTGGAACCTTTTTCATTATTTCTACAAACAGGCAAATTGTCCCAGCCAAATAACGGCACTTATGAAACACAATCAGTCTCAGCGGTGCTCTCACCGAGGAGCGACAGAGAGAAACTCCATGTCAGAAGAAAAAAGCCAAACAAAAATGGTCTCGCAGGCTTTGGGTTGAATGAGATGATTTCTAACGAAGAATTACAGACAGAATTAAAGAGACAATAGAAGTTTATGAGATATGAGAATTATACCGGCAGGAGAATGTAGCAATGTACGTATTTCATCTTTTACGCTGTATTAATTACACATGGATAATGAAACAATCCATGTGACTTCAGAATGAATACAAGCTCTCCAAAGAATCTTTAAAACACAGGTTGATTAGTCAATTTAGATAACTGTGCTGATGCTATTTTCTGCATAAACTGTAAAAATCATTTTCTTAGTTTTTATTTTGTTTTATATATATTATACACATATGAACAAAGCAAAATTACATAAGTCTTACATAAGTCTTGTTTTTGGATAATATAACCTTATTTGAACCTATTTTTCAAAAACAGACAAACTTTTTCTAAAAAGAATCTTTGGCAAATATAATATAATGTAAACTAATTTTGTTTTGGAGAAATAAACTGAATTTTACAGCAAAAATAAACTGAGCTCAATCCTTGTATACACTGCTATCATTAGTGCAAATTGGGCGTCTTAACAGACGCTGGAACAAATGCTTTAAGTTAAACATACAGATTCAAAGCAGACATAAACCAAACAGTGTTTGTTAAAGGACAGAGCTGCATCGGTCCCCCTCCTCTAGCAATCTGCTTGCAAATTTCATTAATTTAATTTGGCTTTGGCCCTGCTCTCTCTGACTGTCAGGATGCATGCCATAAATCTCCCTTTGATTCCATTACGACTCCCATGTCCAGACAACCTGGCAACGTCAAAACATATTACAGATAAACGCTCAGCAACACGCAAGGATACAAGAGCCGAGCTGCAAGGAGGATCTATCCTTACACACACGCACAGACTCTCTCACACACAAAGGTCAGACAAAGCGAAACGCTACATACTTCATTAATGCTGTTGTTATGCCACTCAGCAAACATCATGTTTTCAGTCGAATGCACACAAGAATCAATGATAAACGGTTAAACATATGCACGGAAGAGAAGACCACTAATAGTTCAATACATACATCTGTCACATTTCGAAATCTCAATATTTTGTCAATATACATCAATGGGAGATTTTCAGACTTTAATCTTTAACAATTGCTTAAGAAGTTTCATAGTACATCTTTTGAAAGTGGTTTTGGCTGAATTAATTGCAGATGTTTTCTACTTAGGGGTTAGTGGTTTAGAATAAATCTTAAGCAGAGTCTGTCCATTCATTTTCCAAACAGCGTAAGTAAGTTTCTAGAGCAGAATATCAATACACCGCTACCTTACAAACACAGAAAAAAAAAAAAAATTGAGGGAATGTCAGTCAATTCTCTTTCTTATCACGCTTTACGAATGTCACTCTTATCTCTCCAATGAAAAATGCAATGCTACGGTTTTACAGGAAGGTTATTTGCTTCAGTTTTGTTGTTTTCTCGCTCCGTTTAAACCACAAAGGAAAAGAGTGATTGTCTAAGGAAGCAGCGGAAACTTAAACATCACTTTACAGTAACTCAGATAATGCAGGATGGCTGAGACTGGCTCTCATTCAGCAATGACTCGCACACAAAAAGCTTCTCAGGTGCATATGCAGAGTTTTCTTCTTACCCTCATTCTACTGTAATGTTGATGAATATGGATCATTTTAAATGAGGGAGCATGTTCATGCAGTTAGTAATTAGCATAAAGCATGCACAGACTCACCCATCTCCATAGAAGAGCCTTCTGAACAAGCCATCCTATTCAGCCATTCATTAATCTCAGCAAACATATACCTTACAGCATATAAAGATGCAATCTTACCTAACAGCACCCAGAGCAAGAGTAAAGCCAACTGTGCCATCCTCAAATACACAAGAGACACCTTTTATGCAGACATAGATTACTCTGCATTTTATGCAGAAATGATTAAATAAGTCATTAAATAAGACTTTTAAATAGTTCACTAAGTTATTCAATTAGTTTCTGATTAGCTTAACAGCAAAAACAACAACAACAACAATTTACTACAAATCAATACTCTAAAATATTTTATAATCCCAATATATATATAATTAAATACTACCAATCAAATGTTTTGGGTCGGTAAGTTTATAATATATTTTTAAAAGAAGTCTCTGCTCACTAAGGCTACACGTTTGTTCATAAATACATTAAAAACAGCAATATGAAATTTTAAATCTTTCCATTTTAAAATACTTCATAATTTACGCATGTGACGGCAGAGCTGAATTTTCACCAGCCAGTCTTCACGGTCCTTCAGAAATCATTCTAATATGCTAATTTGAAGGAAACATTTCCTATTTCTTATTCTTATCAATGTTGAAAACAGTTGTGCTGCTTAATGCTTTGGTAGAAACCATGATACATTTTTTTTTTTCTCTGAAGAATAGAAAGTTCACAAGAACAGCATTCGTTTGAAATACAAATATTTAGTGACATTATAAATGTCTTTACTTTTACTTTTGATCAACTGAATACATCCTTGCTGAATAAAAGTGAATTTCTTCAACTAAAAAAATCTTACTAACCCCAAACATTTGAACAGGAGTGTATGCAAAAAAACAAACAAACAAGTAAATAAATAACTAAATGTGAAAAAAAACTGAAAAAGTGAAAACTTGTGATTTCTGCATGAAAGTATTTGCTCAAATGTAAGTGTACACTCTCACACATGAGATCCACTGTCGGCCAGGACTGGTTTTCCCTGAGGAGGTCAAGAAAATTTGTGTTTCACAGTACTTTGTGATGTTAATCTCTTATAAAATCAAACATGGCAATTTTTTCCCCCTAATAAAGCCTCTGTATAAATTACAGAGCAAACTACTTACTATGTTTGGGCTAACTCAGCCCTCTGAGAAATCTAATCCCCGTCTGGATTGGACTGCTTGTTGATACAGTATATCACACAAGTCTAATTTCAATGGCTCTTGTGATGCACGGATCCGGAGCACTTGGGCTATTCTTTCCTTCTTTCTTTCTTATATTTAAAACCAAAGTCAAAACAGACATCTGTCTCCTTCCATCTAGCTTATCGAGCACAAACCGCAGCCCAGCTGGGTGACTGGACCGTTGATACGTCTCCCACCATGCCCATGCCTCTCTCAGTATCTATCAAGCGCTGTCTTGCTTTCACTCTTGCTCTTGGCAGGGCTGTTATCTGCATGCCAAATTGAATCTAGAGTCCGAGATTCTCGCAGAGGCCCTGATGCCTGTCAGTGGGTTCCAACACGCTTCTGTTAAGTCTTGCCAGCGCCGACAGATCGACCCCGGATGCGCTGGTACGATCACACACAGATGGGTCGGACACGTCTAAGCATACACACATGATCAGGTGAACGGTTATTAAGACCCTCCAGATACTCTCGCCAGATATATGACATTACATTATTAATTTAGTAAGCACTCATAACTGGGGCAAACCGCTTTGCTTTCATATTACATCTGACCCGACTGCTTCAGGGATGACTAGTTTAAATGTGTGTGTTAGGGGCCAAATGGCTGTTAAGCATGGCGGGCGACTGTTCTGAAGTAAAACCAGCCCTATAAACAAAAGGAGAGTATTACAACATACCCTTTGGCTTGAGGATTCAGAGTCGGGAGGCATATTTGTTTTTCATCTGGGTGTCATGAGGAATCGGGAGGTTAAGATTGCAAGCTGGCCGGGTCGGATGTCGTTCGCATGGGTTATGAGATGCACATTTCTGATTTCTTTCATTAAAGACACAGCCAGAACACAGAGAAAGCAGCAGACCCCCTGGGGCGCTCCATAAGCATTTTGTTTTATGAAACCCGAGACGTCTTCAAGTCCATTTCCATTCAAGCGGCGGTTTCACATGACGAGTTGCATCTACTGTAAAGCATGCACTCTTCCCACTTTCTCCACATCAGCGGAGCCTTTTCCCACCGGAACGGCAATTCATGTAACACTTATTCGATAAAGATATATAGAAATGTGCATAATAAATAGTGACCCCGTTGCAGCCTCGTATTTCACTCTTTTACAGCCCCGGTTATGGTCGTGATGGGCGGCCCTCTCTCTCTCGCTGCCGGCTGGAGTCTCCGCTCTGCTTTATGGCCACTTTTAAAAATGGAGGCAAATTAAAACACTATGGATTTCTGGCCCTGAATGACTATATAGTATAATTGGCTTTAAGGAGGACAGTAGTTCTTAATTACACAGAGTATAGGAGCTTTTTCATTGGACCCAGGCCGCTCGCTCTATCTCTCTCCCGTCTCATTCTGCGTGAATCACCAGCCAGTAGATCCTCTGATTCCCTTTGGTTATTAGAAGTTATGATTGCGGTTTCTCCACTGAAATCTATCTCTTAAATGGAGAAAAGTGGATGTAAATATTATGTTCTGGCAGGTGGGCACAGAACCAGCAACGAATCACACTCTGGCTGCAAATGTGAAAGCGTAACTGTACTGATCTGTACATGGAGGTTTCACCTGCAGTGCTGCATATAGGATGATAACGGCAAACAGATAAAGGCAAACAATTGTGAAGGTTAATACACGTCTGCCAGTTAAATCAAATAATGCATTCTTGTCTGAAGCAGGATAGCATCATTAATCTGAAAAATAATGATTACGATTAAGGCTTTTACTGTTAACAAACCACAAAAAATGTTGATCATCTGTTCCTGCTTTTTAAATTATTATTATTATTATTAGTTTGACAGTGGTCAAAACCAGACAACTAAATATATCAATTTTATACTTTTTTCTTAATGCATTGGACACCAAAACAAATGTTAAAAATTCTGTGTTAGAAATCTACAATATAATATCTTTTTATTATAATTGCTAAGGTCACCCTTCAGCTTCACTTTAAAACCATCAAAATATTACTGATGTAGTTTTAAGATATAAATATAGTTGTTAATGTGCTGATTTGCTGCTCATGAACCAGTTCTTATTATCACTGTTGAATACAGTAGGGATGCTTAATATTATTGTTATTTTCAGGATTCTTTGTTGCATAGAAAGTTCATTTATTTGAAACAAAAATCTTATAAATGTCATTAGTGTCACTTTTGATCAATCTCATGCATCCTTGATAAATAAAAGAATTAATTTATTTAAAAAAAAATCTTACAAACTTGTGATTTTTTCTAGGGCTGAAGAAGTTGAAGTTTAGATAAAGTTTGTAGTACTTGTCATAACACTAAATACTATACTGTACAGTAAGCAATACAATAAAATCATAATTAAAATAAGATGGGATCATCAAAATAATTATTTTAATGGATATTGCATTAGATGGAATAAATAGCAGCTACAATGTTAAGGTAAATAAACGTTCAGCCCTATTAAGACGTGTACCAACAAGATGATTAAACACAGAGTAAGATTGACTGATCTGAAACCCATCGCCGTCTCTTTAATCTCTTTTGTGACAGCAGTAAGTCAGACTTGTTGTAAGGAAGTGGGTATGGAAATGAAACAAGAGAAAGACAGAAGGACGTAGAGGTGGAGTCCTTGTTCACTGATCAGCGTCTGGCAGCGTCAGCTTTGTATTCTGCCGCAGTCGTTTAACTGCCCTTGCTTAGTGTCTTACATGTAGCCCAAAGACTCCTTGATTTAATTAACTCAGTGCTTTATGAATAAAAATATTTCACTATTGATCATCCCAAGAGCTGACGCAGGCTAAACAGTTTCAGCGCTCGCTTCATTACACCGTCCTTACTTGCTTTTTTTTTCTGATGGCACGGGAGGAGGTGAGGGTCGAAGTCGCTATGAAGGGAGGTGAAGGCAGCTTCTAAATCAAAGTAAATGAGCTCAAATGCTCCCCTGGGTGTCTAAAGCTTTCGGCTAAAGCTTCTACATTCCTCTGCTGCCTCCAAGAAAGAGTCCGCGTATGGATATTATAAATAGAAAAGGTCCCCCCCCCCTGCATTAGTATCTATTATGTTTTGTCAATGCTTTAATTAAATTGGATTGCTTAATGTGATTTATCCTGATCCATACACTTTATGGCTCTAAAAGCCTTTTTGGACCCCGGCCCAAAGGATGTCGAACAAATTTAGATGAGTTAGTGAAGAAAAAAGGGGAGAGGCTGGGCGCAGAGGGTGATTTGTTATTGGTTAATTCACTTTTATTCTTCGTGTGCCATTTGGTTTAATTTTCTTTCTTCTGCATCGTCTTGCCCTGGAACAGGACCGAGACGTACGACAAGCTTTCAGGATCATTTATAGTCACAATAAAACGTCAGTTATAAGAGTATGAGAAGAGTGCATGTCTGATTTCAAGATGGGACCGTTTTTTGGACGCAGAATGACACCACAATGCCCTTTTCCCAGTCCTCACAAACCACTCGAGAGCAAAGGCGTCTGAAACAAGGGGAGATGTTGAAGAAAGCATGAGGCTGCTAATTAGACAATAGGATTTAAGAGCTTTTAAAGTGAGTGGGTTGGAGGCAACAGCTGAGTCGCGCTCCGTCCACGGCGAGGGGCCTCCTGGCACTCATAAATAAAACTAGGAGATTAGGAGATTGGCTGGGGTTGGGTGTGGTTCTGGGGGTTCGGTGGCAGAAGTTTCCATCCATCTTGCTGCAGGTCACAGTTGCCACGGAGACCAGGAGCTATGCTGTCCAATTAACTTCAGAGCCAGCGGTGCAGGTGGCTTGGTGGTGGTGGTAAGGGACATCGAGAGCAAGGCTTTGTGTGTTTGTCTTCATGAATACAGGAGAGCACAGAAACACACACTTCACACTGAAGCAGCACCTTTAGTGGCGAAATGTAAGTCACTCTGGGGGTGGAAAGATGAAGAGACACAGTGTAATTACCAAACAGCAATACACCAGTCTTTGAGATGAAGAGACAGGTGTGTGTGTGTGTGTGTGTGTGTGTGTGTGTGTGTGTGTAAGTGTGTGTGAGTGTTTGTAAAACCTCCTACATCACGTCTTACACCATAAAAGGATATAAATTATATAATGAAGTAAAATGAATCAATCTATCCATCTATCCATCTATCTATCTATCTATCTATCTATATATCTATCTATATATCTGTCTGTCTTTCTGTCCATCTACATTTCCATCCATCCATCCATCTTGCCATCTAACTATCCATCTATCCCTCCATCTATCTGTTCAGCCATCTATCTATCCATCTGTTCATCCATTAATCCATCATCCATCCATCCATCCATACCTGTCTATTTCTCCATCTCTCTATCTCTCTATTCATCATCCATCCATCCATCCTGCTAAATATCTGTCTATTTCTCAATTCTGTTCATCTATCTATTCTGTTCATCCAAGTATTCATCCATCTCCATCTCTTCATCCATCCATCCATCTGTCTATCTCTCCATCTATCTGTTCATCCATCTATCTATCTTCCTGTTCATCCATCCATCCACCCAACCACTCATTCATGTAACCTTACATATAACATGTTTGGTCTCTATGAATTCGTCTTCAGATTATCTAATTGAGAGTGTATATTATATGTTTATACCTATGCAACATATTAGTGTTAAGAATCTTTAGTAGTTTTTGCATCAACACCCAATCAAATTGCATATGCAAAATACCAAGACAAAGAGTCGTAAACTTTCCCTCCAAAAGAGAAAGCCACCATTGGCTCTGTGACCTCCCAGAGGTGTGAGCTCAATAGGAGATAAAGCTCTCACATCAGTGACCCGTCTCAGTCAGTCTGCAGTTCTGTTAGATTCTGAGAAGATGAGGATGTGAGCTAGAACACTTCTGCAACCTATATCTCCATCCGTCTGTTCATCCATCCAGGTATAAAAAGAACAAAAGTGTAAATCAAGTAAGCCAGTGTTCTTTAAAGACAACAAGAACCACACAGCACAACAAACAAAAATCCAAACTCTAATCCACAAACTCAAACCCCACTTATGCAAACTCAAAACAAAGGAACCAGATCTGATTTGCTTGGCATTCTAGAATGCGTTAGGTAGGAAGCTGCATAGATAGCAAGGGTGGCTGCTGGCTTTCGGCAAGCTAATAAGCCTAAACTCTTTAAAATGAGAGTAATCCAGTTAGTGTGGGTAAAGGGCTAATGTCCAGCTAATTGAATTAGAGGCAAAACTGGTTTAGCCGGCCATATCTGGCTAAGCTCAACCTGCCATCCTCCGCATTGTCTGCAAAGACTGATGATGAATGCAAGACCTTGTTGCAGCGTAATTCCTACAGCTGATTGGTGGGTCTGGAGCATTCGATCATGAGGCGTGACCACACACCTGTGACATACTGAGGGCTGAGTCAGTATATACATAGAGATGACATACAGCAGTATTCAATTAGAGAAATGCACAGAATACGCATACGCAGTAACACGACATCACAAATCATATGCCCGGCCAATTGTAGCTGCAGGCTGGGCTGAATGATTATGTGGTATAAATGGGGGCTGTTAAGTATGGAGCCAGATCGGCCTCAAAAATAATACATTTATAAAACAAAATTCATAAATGCACAGCACAATTTACATTTACAAAATCCGATTCGTAAATTCAAAACACAATTCATAAATACAGAAGTAAAAGCATAAATATTTCCCCAAATGCTCACACAAAAGCATCTTACCTAAATAAATTTAAAATGTTTACACAAATATGTATATATCAAGTTCTTGAATTAATTAACAATCCACATTTATGAATGATGTTACATGTATTTATGAATCGTTGAATCTGCATTTGCAAATCGTCACATG
Source organism: Sinocyclocheilus rhinocerous (assembly GCF_001515625.1). NCBI lineage: Eukaryota > Metazoa > Chordata > Actinopteri > Cypriniformes > Cyprinidae > Sinocyclocheilus > Sinocyclocheilus rhinocerous. The sequence continues at coordinate 1,009,600 of NW_015642825.1, forward strand.
TGCGTGGACTGCTTTGAATTTGTGTGTGGTATTTTTGAGACCTTCCTGGCAGGTTAAGATTCATAAATATATTTTTTTGGAGGATGTTCCGTTCAGCCAATCGCGGTGAGCTTTTAATCCACCAATCAAAACGCTCTTTACTGAACAGACTCAAGAAGCTCAACGCTGCACTTGTACTGTGCATTGTTTCTATGATCGGGTCCTTGATGCAAAGACATTTTAATGGGTACTCTTTTTTTTTTAGCACCTGATTACAATTTCTACAAAATCACATTATGATTTATATCGTTCGCACAAAATACAGCTACCCGGTTAGCCTGCTGTCTTATACACCAAAGTTGCACATACCCTGTTTATTCAGATCAATCTGTAATGTTATCAAATAAGTGTTAAATGTCCAGATATTTCATACATATTTGTGTAAACATTTTAAATTTATTTAGGTAAGATGCTTTTGTGTGAGCATTTGGGGAAATATTTATGCTTTTACTTCTGTATTTATGAATTGTGTTTTGAATTTACGAATCGGATTTTATAAATGTAAATTGTGCTGTGCATTTATGAATTTTGTTTTATAAATGTATTATTTTTGAGGCCGATCTGGCTCCATAGTTAAGTCTATTGGGCCCAGGCGGTTTTATTCTAAATCTAATAATGGGAAACGTGGAAGTGGAAAAGGGTGGAATATTTTGAGCGGTTACAGGGGCAAGCATGAGAACATGGGCACCATGCAAAAACCTCTATGTTTCAGAGAAATCTGGACACAGATCTCTGAGGGGAAAAAAGTGGAGCGCCATTGTCAAAATAGGTTTTCATGCTCTGTAATTACTCAACATATGAGTCTAAGAAGGTCAACATTGCATGCTAATTAACATGTAACCCAACCTGAGAAAAGTGTAATTGCGTCCATAGAGAGGAAGAGAGGTAGAGAGAACAACTTGGAGGTTAGTACATGAGGCCGGGCCCCACGGGGCCCCAATCAGCACGAGTTTCTTTTAACATGTTAAAAAACCTTGTACGGCTTTCCAACAATGGCCACCCAGCAGATAAGGATAAACAAAAGGTTTCCATATATGAATAATCACCAAAGTGGATGAAAAGAGCCAGACCATGACTTAAGTGCTTAATTAACATGCTAAATGTTACAGAAGAAATTCATTTCCAGATTTCTTTTTTCTCAAAGGATTCATTTTACACATGAGCACATCAGAATTACATTTGTCTTGATCTCTTGAGTATCTCTGAATGTATCTGTCTATCTTCTCTCTGGCTCATTTATGGTAACATGAGAATGTGTGTAAGAACAATGAAAGACAGAAAAAAGGGAGGAAGTCTAGCGAGATAGACAGAGAGAGAGAGAGAGAGAGAGAAAGAGAACAAAAGATGCAGATGCATCCCTGACCACAAGATGGAGCCCCAGGCTTCTCTCCACCATTGAACCAACCAATCAATAAATTAATCTCTGGTAGAGAGATGTAGGAGGGACCTACAGACCTGGTGCCTTGGAAGCTCCACCTTTACCCACAAGCTTAGACGTGACCACATTACCACACTGAAGGTTCAGCCAGACAGTGGCAGTTGGTATCTGCAGGGTGGGACGCTGGGACTGTTTTCTTAACCACAGAAGCTGGGAAAAACCAGGATATGCAGCACTGGCTGCTGCAGAAACAAAAAAACTAGTGTTGCACTGATTAAAATTCTGTCTGATACCAATAGGTTTCATGTTACGGTCAATAACCAATAAATAACCGAAGTAACACTTTAGTTTAGGGACCAATTCCCACTAATATGTAGATGCTTATTAGCATGCATATTACTAGCATATTGGCTGTTTATTAGTACTTATAAAGCACATAGTAATGCCTTATTCTGCATGACCATATTTTAGATCCCTTAAATTAATCCACCCCATACCTAAACTTAACTAAACTAATAATTACCTTACTAACTATTATTATGCACCAAATTAGGAGTTTACTGAGGCAAAAGTCATAGTTAATAGTTAGTTAATAGTGAGAATTGGTCCTTAAAATAAAGTGTGACCATAACCAATAATAAAATTCAATACTATTTTGTGTAAACAAGTTAAAAAGAAAACACTAAAAGCTTTTCAAATCCTACAAGTGAATGTAAGCATCACAACATTAGAATGCACAGTATGAAAATGGATATTTATTTTGAGATTTGCAAAAGATTGCATTTAACGGTGTTATTAAATTATCAGTGTTTTTAAATATTGACTTAAAGTGATCAGAATAGGATGGCAAAGGTCAATAGAGGAAATAAGCATAAATGATTAAATACCCAATACTGATCAACACTGAAAAATAAGTAAAAAAAAAAAAATACAAAAAATCAAATGTGCTGTATGTCAATAACCAATATGGTAGCGATATATTATGCATCCCTAGCAAAAATGTGTTAACATGGAACAAACAAAAGATAACCTTCAAAAAACTTTTATAAATGGAAATATCCGCATGTGAAATGACCAAACTGACATGAAATCAACTAAAGAGAAGCATAAGCATGCAGATGCAGCAGTTCAAAGGGAGCGGTAGTTTTATACAGTATTTACATTCTGTTACTCAACTGTCTGTGCTTCATTTGTCCTGGCAGTGGAGGATGAGCATAAAACGTTCCCTCTCATTTTCCCACCAATTTGCAGACAAACAAAGACCCAACGGTCTGTTCACTATCTGGCCACTAAAAACAAGAAACCAGCAGGGGTGAGGAGATTGCTGCCCACGTACACCGTGGTGTCTTTAGCACGGGCAGGCATTGTGAGACACCACGGGCCATTATAAGACACAGGCATTTCATAAAAGAACCAACCCGAGATGGCCGTGCGCCATTGGAGAAACTCTCATTTGATTCACAGCAGGACAAATATGCATTGGGGGAATGGGTGACAGAAATGGCTTTTGTCAATAGCGTTGCCATAATGGAGACAGTGAGCTGCCTCAGTCGCCGGCCACTGTGTGTAAACTGCTTCCTGAGATTAGTGTCGAAACTCTGTTTATCTGACTTCCTAATCAAATCAGCCACGCCGCCACATGCCAGCCGGCCTTTTCATAGCTGGATGTTCTGTGACACCAAACATCTCTACCATGGCCCGATGCCACCCCGCTCACCCCCAAAACACTTTGCTGTACTACACAAGGAAATCAAATCGAATTCACCTTTAGCCATGGCTATTCACTCTCTGCCATTGACTATTTGGGCTTCAAATATGACTCTATTGTGCCCATATACACATTGTATGAAATAATTGCAAGTAAACATTTTTAAAATGATTATTTTGTAATCTAAAAAAAAAAAAAAAAATTAAATACCAAAAATATATATTTTACCATAATTCCTAAAAAAAAGCTACTAAAATAGGTGAATAAAAAATAAGAAATAAATAATAACAATTAAACTTCAAATATAAATGTGCACTAAAACATGACTAAAACCAAAATTATGTAAAAAAATGCAATAGTGTATGGTTTTATTTATTTTTTCTCCAAAGCCTAGTTTTTAACCTATTGGCATATTCTGTCAAAAATAACCACAAACAGCAGTTTGATTAACATACGAAACAAAGGTAAAACAGAGGTCTAACTGGGTCTTTACCCTCATAGGGACAATTTGGTACCCCTAAATGGTGCATTTTAGGGCCTTTCGCACTGCTTTAGTTCCAGAACTAAATGTACAGTACTAAAGTACTGGGACGATTTTGCGTGAACTATTTCCCAGTACCATTTAAAGGGTTGCATTCGCACCGACAGTGTGTACTAGGAACCGGTCGACAGCGAAGTCATTTGTACAAAAGTGTATCTTTGATGGTATCAGAGACAATTACTGTGCTGCCCATATTCCTTGTGCTGTAACTGCTATCCTGAAGAGTCTGCTGTATAACTACCCCCTAATTTAGCTAAAACACCTTCTACATAAACACAACATTTCCTGTGCTGCCAGCCTGGTTTCCTCTTTTACCGGCTCTTAGCTCTTGTTGTTCCAGTCTTGGAGATACGCTATCATCCGTCACTCTTTGGTAATTGTTTGTTTTCCAAGCGTCACTGAAGGGCCAACGCTATCGCTTTTCAATGCTACACATTCCAACAATAACCGGTCGGCTTTGGTTTCTGTCTCTCCGCGAGCCAAGAATGTGAAGTCTAAAGGTTGGTTAGATCCTACCCATGAGTCTTCCAGCTGCTAAATGTATAAACCATAAGAAATTACACATGAAACCTTGGGCCCTTTAGCGTTGATCAAATATAAGGCCGTGCGATGATTATTTCCCTTGTGAATCTTGAGCTTCAGCCAGAGCCTCAGACGTTGAGGCCCAGTTCCTCTCGTCCTCCTTCCATTACAGCCCTGATGAGCAAGAAATTGAGCTCTAATTATTCAGAGAAAAATAAATGTTCATTTAGAGTTGAAAAACAACCGATGAAAACTCTTTGTTTCATGCTTTGGAAAGTGGAAATGGTCGGACTATAAACTAATCACGAAGTTAAGAATGCTTTGTTGTGCCAACTGGGAATACGTTGGCACAATGAGGTCATGTGCAGCCAAAAATGGCCTTGCCACACAGCGTGTGCCCTTCCATCTGCAACGGCTGGTTAATATGACATCTGACTGCGGTGGTTTATTTTTCCCCATTATCCGGTTTGATCAGTGTGTGTGGCTCCCAAGGGCCGTAAGTCAAGCCCCCCTGTGGAATGTTCCATAGATGGTGAATTTCACCTTTATAGAGGATGATCTCACTGATTATGACATCATGAAGGCAGGTTGATTTATTAAGGCCCACTGATGAGGCCGTATTTAAATAAACATCAGCATCCTTTCCAGAGTTAAAGATATGGTTCCCATGAGGGCCTACACATGGGCTGGCTGGGGCGGGGGGTGGTTTAGGGTTAAGAAGGCAAGGCAAGTCGATTCGTTTGAGTGTGGAATGAGTCAATGACTTTAACACTTTGCCCCCGTTCGAACTTACGCGCCCCGTGACAATCTCGACCAGGTGCGTGGGGATACTCTGGAATCGCCTATGCAGATTATTGTAAGAACAACAGCCCGTGGTGGTGTTAAACCTCTGCTAAATAGCTTGTCTACCCTTGTTAACACCCGAGCCCGGGCTGAAATTGAGTTCAGCTGTGGCGTGGCATTACTGAGCATTTTATGTGCTGGATCATAAATCAGGGCGCCTCACGCCGGCTGCAGCCCCTCAGGCCACATTTCCACCTTCCTCAGACCCCATTAGCTCCTACATAGTCTGCTTTCCGGAACGGGCCGCAGGAACGCTACAACAAGTGTCACTAACGCTGCAACATTCACGATAGCGCGGCCCACCTCGGTATAGCGACTGCATTTTATAGCAGTTCCATTTCTCTGAAGGACATCTGGTCACGCTGTGGGTGCTTCTCATTGATGGGATCTGCCGTGCTTTGACTGGTACGAGCGTGAGCTTTTATATAAGCTTTCTCACGGTGAGCGAATATGGGAATTAAGGTAATCATAGCTTCGGGGCCAGACATATACAAAGGGTGGGAGCAAGGGCCAGTGATTACACAGCTCAGGGAATTGAGCTGCGAGCGCTGAGGGAACGGACTTGCTCACCTGCAATCGAGCTGCAGAAGGCCGCTATTGTATTTTAATAATGAACCTGAGGGGATTATGGCGTGTTTGTGAAGGTGTGTGTGTGGATAAATAATGACAGAGGTGGGAGGAGTGTTTGTGTGTGTGCATAATGAAAGGGCAGGGGGAATATGTGAGCATGTGTGTGTGTGCATTAGGGTGAATGGCATATGCTTGTGTTTTTATTCAGGGGAAACACAAGCGTGAGATCAAAGGCCAGATTTATTGAGAAGTGCTTGTGCAATGACTGTTAAATTTAGAAGGCAAAAACTAACCAAAGAAAAATATTTTCTATATAATGATATATATAAAAAAAACTATTAAATTACATTAAAACTAAACCTTATAAATAAATACATTTTTATTTAAATATAAAATAATTTATTAAATATATTAATAATTTAAATATTACAATATTTTTTTTATTTATATATCAATATTAATTTTTTCCCCCTAACAATGCTGGGTCATATTTAATTCATCTCTAAGCCTGACTTTAAAGTATTGGTATATTCTTAAAAAAAACAAACAAAAAAGATTTGGAAAACAAGAGGCAGTCTGATTGACCCAAGCTCTGATCACATCATATGACATCATATGAGAAGAAATTATAAGCGACGAAAATTAAAATGAAAACTACAAATAATAAAACATTTTTTTTTCAATTTAAACTAAATAAAGTTCAAATTGATATTCAAAACAAAAAAATTCAAAACAAAAAGAACTAGCAAAATTCCCAGAGCTATGATATTGCTGGAACAGACGAAGCTAAACCCTACAAGTTCAAATTTGAGCACTTTGGTCAGACCTCTCACTTGGATTATGCAGCAGCTGGAAAAATTAGACTTGCTTTCAGCACTCTTGGTCGCTAAAGTCAAAAGTCAAGGTTATCGATGCTCATGACACCAGCATCCACCCTCCTACTGTTTTCACAGGTCACAGGCTTTCTCTTCCAGCTGAAGACCTCCAGGGCCCCACCTGGCCATCCATGAACTTCCCTGCTACACCAGACTAGTAACCCATGAGGTTACCAACCCTTCCCTGACGCAACTACTAAAACCATTCCTTTGCGCATGTGTCTGAATGTAAATGTACCAATTATATGTCACCAAATGGCTCACATGCTCCGACACACTGAGCTGAGATGCTCATGCAGGCAATGTGAGATCGCATTCCCATCACTTCTCATCATCGCTTCCTGTCTTTTCTCTACTACTACAGTCAAGGAAAATGATGAAAGAGCCAAAAAAAGTTTGGCTGACATAAAAACAAATTTGCTCTCGCTACAACAATAACAAGGCATTAATTTACATACAGTATGTGCCATGTCAAGTGTGATCATAAGCGAATTCCTGAGACTTTACAAGTTTTCTGTAGCGTACAAGTACAGAGATTTTAGTGTGTCTAGACATTTCTCTAAATCTCCACTGAGGCAGTGGGACAAGCCTCCTCAGTACTGCCTCCAGGGCCTGGTGCCCTTTGCCAGATGGCTCTGCAGAGTTTTGCTAACAAAGTCATTAAAACGCCTCATTTAATTCAAATTTCATCCAAGACAAATCTCCCAGCAGTCCAAACCTCACACACGTACAACTGCCCACACACCCACATTCAATCTGAGACGACTAATCGCTGAAGAGAGGACCCTTGCAGAGTCCCTGGAATCGGTATTGCCCCAGAAAAATATGAGTCTGTTTTTAATTTCAAATACTCATGTGTTCAAGCCATTCAATTTAGGAAATGCGAAGCAGCTGACGCTTATAAATAAAAGAACAAAACTTGGAGTTTGATATAATTTTTATAGAGCGTCAAGTTTTCCTTCGAGTCCTTTTCGGTTCTCATTTTTAATTCACATGCATAAATACGTTTGTTTTAGTTTTTTTTGTTTTATGGCTGCGCTAAGGCTCCGATTCATCAGCGGTAATTGAACTGATGATATAAATAAACTCTCCAGGTCTGCTCTCTGCCCTCCCGGTTGGTGCCTTATTGCTGCCGAGCCAACCTGCGCATGAGCGCATGTGGGATTTTGTTTGGCAGCCAATAATTACAATATCAGCTGCTTAACTCTGCGGTAATTGAGGTCGCCGGATCATTTAACTCCGCTCCCACTTGGCGGCAGGATTGGGCCGGAGGCATAATTTTTCAAACACCTTTGAAATGATAATGAAACGCGCAAGATGTATGGAGGGATTATGCGCTGCGGTGGTTCATTGATGTGGTCAATGAGAGAGATCGTTTTCTTGTTGCTGGAGACAAACAGTAATGCATAAGCCTGCCCAAACATCAATGCTAACCATTAGGACTTACAAGAATCATAATAGTCCAAAATGACTCTTGTTTTTCCTTCAGAAGACTGGACATATTTATAGGAAATTACAGGCTAGCTGGCTAATAAATCTGTGAGGTAAGCATAGGAAAAGACACATTCTCTTGTTTGAGCTAAAGCCGCATGGCTGGTATAATGAAGCTGATCCATGTAAGTTGCGCCATGTCGCCTCTTGGCCATGTGTTCCTCATCACCAATGGATAAAACTCTTATGGGAACAATAGGTGCTGTTTAAACTGCAATCTATTGGGTTACTAACCCTCGGTTTTGCTAGCTGTTTTATCCCAGTCTGATGTACAAGGGCATACATGATAACAGAGACCGGGGGCACAAATAAAAGTGCAGATCGCTGCAAGATGTGGAGACTCCATGGGAGCAGTGAAATCTCCCTGGCTCAAATGTTTTTGACACCCTTAATCGGTTAAAGATAGTTCCGTAAGGGAATTGCACCCATAATGGCCCCCCAAACCAAAGCTCTGCCCGATGCACTTAGCCTGCAACTTTATCACAACAGCGCAGGATCCTTTAATCCCGCCGCGCTGCGCTAACCGTGGTCGGAGATGCTTTAAGAGCATTATAATGGTTTCCACCACTAGTGGTCGACCAATATATCGCCAAGGCCGATATATCGGTCGATATTTGGCATTTTTCAAATATCGGCATCGGCCGATAAGTCTTTCTGTTTGGCCGATGCATTCGAGGCGGGACTTTTATTTTGACGGCGCTGAGAGCGGCAGCGCCTGAACACACAGTGCTCACGTATTATTTAGCAAATGAAAAAATAAAAAATAAAAAAGCAGAGTGTAAATGCAAAGCAAGGTACTGGCACGCCATTGCACCAATTCAAGAACAACATCTCTGGATGTGACACACTCACAACCAGAAACATAATCAGGAAGTTTGCTTTAGTCAGGCAATAGCATTCTGGTTGGTTTTGTCTCTGTAGTGCTCTCACACCACAAAATTTGTTAAGAACACTTTCCAGCAAGTTAACTGTGGCAGATTCGAAACAGACACCGAGACCTTGAGATCCTCTTTTCGATTGTCTCCTAAAGGATCCCAGTGCTCCACCCAGAGACATATGAGTCTGTTTTTAATTTCAGATACTCATGTGTTCAAGCCATTTAATTTAGGAAATGTGAAACATCTGATGCTTATAAATAAAAAAAACAAAACTTGGAGTTTGATATCATTTCTAAAGAGCATCTCGCTTTCCTTTAAGTTATTTTCGGTTCTCATTTTTAATTCACATGCATAAATACATTTGTTTATTTGTATTTTTATGACCGCGCTAACTGTTAATTAAAGGCTGTGATTCACCAACGGTAATTGAAGTGATGATATAAATAAACTCTCCAGGTCTGCTCTTATGCATTTGCCCACTGTCCTATTCATGTCATTTTCACTGTGTGCTGTATGTAAAATGAGTGTTACCTTGGCTTTATTTGAAAAAATATGATTCCCAATGCACACAAACTTCCCAGAATACCGAGTGCTCTCTTGGTTACAGTTCACTTCCTTTTTAATTATATTTTTTATAAATATTTTTTATTTGTGGAAAATACTTTGTCATCTAAAGTACCATATTGTCCCGAATATAAGACGATATTTTTTTCTTGGAAATACATCTGAAAAAACGCGATCGTCTTATATTCAGGGTCTAGACTTTGACATGTCAATAATACACCCACAACAATAGGTGGCGCCAAATACGCATAAAACGAGTGTGCCATGAAATACGTAATGTAATGCGTGTTGTAAAGATCGCGAGTAAAAACAACACATCACACTTCCACTGATTACCTTTCGCTACTGTCTTGATGACTTTGGGTATGTAAAATCTTTAAAGTGTCTCCCGTCAGCGCAGAGTTATGACGAATGTCGATCTAGAGTGACGTAAAAGCCGCATTAAATCCGACATGACCATTCACACTGCGGTCGCATTGCAAAACATCTGACATGGATCGGATTTAGTACCACATATGGAAGTGGCACAAATCAGAATTGAAAAGATCAGATTCCATGCGGTTTGTGCTGTTCACACTGTCATGACAAAAAGATTTGGGCCACATCTGCCTGCAGTGTGAACGTAGCCTAAGATGCCTCCACAAGATTGTTCTGGATGTGAATCTGCAGAATTTCTCGGCGATTAGCACATAATGCTAAATGAATCTATACTTATTTAAACAGGATATTTCAATATCAGCGCACGTACTGCATGGATATTCATTGTGTGTCACTCGCAACTTATGGAGGTCTGCTTGGGTTTTGTATAACATGACCTATAGCATGTGGTGGCATAAAGCAAAGCTTTCCCTTTGTGCCTAATGCGCAACAGTCCTGCAGAAACTCGGCAGCATGAGGTTGAAGTTTATTAAACAACCTCCAGACCATTAAATCAACTCGTGCTCATTTCAAACCAGTTGCCAAACACATGATGATGCATTTTCAAATGTTTAGAAGTCACCAGTTCACTGGGCTTAAAATGGAAATCTGAAATATACAAACATTATTAGACGCCACTCCCCAAATCAGAGCTCCTTCCGTTAGGAAGCAACTTCCGGATATTTGACAGCTCGTTTAGGCCAGTTATGATGAAAAGAATTCCCTCGGCCCTTATGTTTCTCTGTAGCCACAGACTGCACTAATAAGGCCATGTCTAAATATGGCTGAAGTGGACAATGTGCTGATTATAGCCGCCTTATGCTTACGGCCGTATCAATTATGAAAGTGTGTCTGTTTTTTGTTGGGGACATTATATTCAAGGAGAAATTAAGCATGACAGGATGTGATTAAAATACCAGCATGCTAACAGGCTCGCTGTTGGGCTGTCCCTGGAAGGCAGCGTGGTTCTTTCACATTACTGTCCTCTCTTTAGTACAGATAAGGTTTTAGTACTAATCCTGCATGTTTTTTAAGAAGACATTTTGCTTTTGCAAGGATGGGAACATTCTAGAAGTTTCTGTAACATTCTGGAATATTCTGTGATATTCTCGTACTTTCTGGAACATTCCAGAACATTGTGGGACTAATCATAAAAGACAAAAACCATCCAACGTACAACATAGTTTTGGACGACTCAGATTTGGTACACAAAAAAGTAATGTGATTTTCGTATTCAGCATTTCAAACTTCATAAAGAGACATTACAAATAAAAGAGAAACCTAACTTTTATACAAATTTGTTTCATAGTGTAATTGATTCTCATCAACAAAAATTTTTTTTTAACCAATTTGAAGTCATTTTTTTTATCAAAAGACAAAAACTTTGACTGAAACAAAAAGCTGGATAAAGATTAACACTGCCCACAATTCTCTGTGGAGTCTGGTGGCTGTATGTACTAGTGACCTCGGCCAGGTCAATGCTGCAGCGCAGGACCTCTTGAATGCAAAAGCAGGAGGTTTTTGTGGCTGCGGCGCCACTGGCCAGAGGAAAGCACCCCTGCTAGGAGCTCCGGACAAACATTTTAACGAGCTCTGGCATGTGTGGGTGTGAGTGTGTGTGTGCGTGTAAAACACAGACCTCAAGTGAACGTGTTAACTGGTGCCCTCTCTCTAGTACTGGTTTGTGGTGACACTTCAACTTAACCTGTTCAGCAAAAGTCTTTCAGACCTCTGCGAAGTGCCTCTTAAGCCATTAAAGCCCCACATTCCAAGGGCTTCCCCATGAGCACCGAGACCTGAAGCCCCAGTCAGAGCTTCTGCTCCTGTCATTTAGCCTTCCCAGGGACCCTGCAGTCCCAGAGTAATGTGGAGAGCAATAAGCCAAAGCTGTCAAGCCGTTTGATGGATGGCACCGGTAAGAATAGCACAGCATTCCACGAGGCAGCATACCCAGTGGATATGACTTTGGTAAATGATGGCAATTGTACATAAAGGCCTGGTCATTAGTCTTTCTCTGGATACATTAAAGGGTTGAGGAAAGAGATGTGGCAGAATAGAGGGTTCACCCGCAACAATTTCAAGAAATGCAAAGGGTTGAGGCAAGTAAGGCGGTATTCGAGTTGGAACGGCTCCAAATGATGCTATCAGTGCCTAGGACTGAAACAAAACACCTCACACAACAAAATCAGTGGCTGCATTTCGAATACAAAGGGACGCTTCAGCTTTCAGTTTCCCCAAGCAAAAACCAGTCAAGGTGTTTACATTCCAGACAGCTGGAAGGTTGTTCTGTGGTTGCATCTGTTGGAGATGGTGGCGCCCTGGTGTCCTGCCTATAGGCACGTAGTCTGGACCCCGTTGCGGTCCCAAATATTATCCTAACTTCTTCAATCTCTTTTAATGGACAGTAAAAGCTGGTTCAACTTAACGGCTGTGGAAGTTGGGGTTAGTGTGGCATGAAGCTATCTGTGATCCTGACCCACAAGGACTGCAGGAATCCGGGAATCAATAGCTGGGGTTAGTGAGCCGTGCGAGGGTGTGAAATCAGGGTAACCTCTGGCCCCTGACAACTCAAGAGCTGATCGAGACCTGTAGTTATGTGCCAACTCAGGCCCTGGGTCTAGACGTGGGGGCACTGACATAATGAAACAGGCTAACGGCGCTCAGGCACATCCAATGGATTACGAGCCTCTCAGGACAATGGCAAAAAGACAGAGCGCTCTGCGTAATTCCTCCGATTCACTGAACAAAAGCACCTTACATTGAGCAACAAGCTTCCCTCGGGCAGTAAGACACCCACAAAGAAACACGTGAGAGCTCTGAGCCCATGGTTATGCATGGAGTCAGATCTGGGCAGAGGGGCCCGCTTCTCCATAGATCAGACCCTGCAGGTAAGGATACCATGGCACAACTGTAATGGAATCCAGAGATCTTGATTTATCTGCAGCGTCAAATGGGCTAGAATACTTAGGAATTGTCTGGAACAAAACTTTATTAAACCCAATCTCAAATCCTTTGAACAAATGAACCATAAAAGAGAAATTGTGAGGGAAGGAGACTCATATAAAAAATGAATTGGAGAAATGATAGCGCTCAGTGTGGCTGCTCTAGTTCCAACTTATAGTTAAAAGAGCCAATCACATGGTTCCACATTATGATTAAAAGGAAGCAAAATTTACAATATAGATATATTACAGATTTCCAAAAAAATTTAAAATTAAAAAATTAAAAAATTAAAAAATTAAATAAAAAAATTGAAACTAAATCTTGACGTTTTTTTTTTTTTTCAGAGATTTTGGCTACTCGCATATCCCCTAAAAGGGACCCGTACACTATTCCAGTCTAAATAGCAGAGCTTCTCTGTCCAAAATGAACTGCTGTGTCTCCTTTATTTCCATAGGTGATATTTGTGTATTGCATAGCTGCTCGGCGTAACACACATAAACACATCATGTGACTAGTTTCTTACGTTCTCGTTTGAAGTGTACAGGAAAGCTCCCAGCCACTGTGGTTAGACTGACTGTGAGAGACTCTGAACTCTGTTATCCTTCATCGACCTTTATATATACACACCACTAGCATTATAAAATTATAATTATAAAATTATATATTCTAAAAAAATTGAAACTAAATCTTGACGCGTTTTTTTTTTTTTTTCAGAGATTTTGGCTACTCGCATATCCCCTAAAAGGTACCCGTACACTATTCCAGTCTAAATAGCAGAGCTTCTCTGTCCAAAATGAACTGCTGTGTCTCCTTTATTTCCATAGGTGATATTTGTGTATTGCATAGCTGCTCGGCGTAACACACATAAACACATCATGTGACTAGTTTCTTACGTTCTCGTTTGAAGTGTACAGGAAAGCTCCCAGCCACTGTGGTTAGACTGACTGTGAGAGACTCTGAACTCTGTTATCCTTCATCGACCTTTATATATACACACCACTAGCATTATAAAATTATAATTATAAAATTATATATTCTGTAACACTTTCCAATAAAGTTCCATTAGTTAATGTATTAACTAAAATGAATGAACAATGAGCAAAACATTGAATACAGTATTTATTAATCTTTGTTAATGTTAATTAATGAAAATACAGTTGTTCATTGTTAATTCACAGTGCATTAACTAATGTTTACAAGCACAACTTTTGATTTTAATAATGCATTAGTACTCTTTATATATATACTGTATATATATATATATATATATATATAGGTTACACTTTACTTGAAGGGGTGTGCATAAGACTGACATGACACCTTCATAATCATGACATGACACCTTCATAATACTGAGCGAATGACACTTAATGACAGTTGTCATAAACATGCATAAAACCTCCTTCATATTCATGACATGTCATGTCATGATTATGAAGGTGTCATGTCAGTCTTATGCACATCCCTTCAAGTAAAGTGTTACCTATATATATATATATATATATATACATACACACATAGGATCAATACCACAAATAAATAAAATACTAACCCTCTAACTCTAAGTATTTTGCCTAATTAGTAATTAAAGTATATATTTATTGTATTTACTGAAACATTAAATATAAGAATACATTTTAACTAAAGTTAGATTAGATGGGTTAAAACTAATCACAACTAGTAAAAACATGTCCACACTATTTACACACACAGGAGAAATGTATTTGATGACCATGTAACAAACTCAGCAACAGAACACTGTTGTAGCATATGACTTCAAATACACATTATACAGTGTCAGTCAGTAAAATTCAGTGTTCATGGGTATTAAGCCTAATTTCTGCACATTACTACCCAACACCTGACTGAAATCCAGACATCTGCCAGCCGTATGTCCTATGCATCCACGTTTCTACATGACACTGTGTGTGATGGGATCAGTCTCGCTGTGAAAGCTAACACTGCTGATTGGGGCTCAGAGCAGATGATAATACTAATGCTTGACAGGATGCCATAGTCTGAGCTCAGCGGGGCTCCAAAGGCCAGAAAAGGCTCAGACGCCTAAAATAGTGTTGCTCTTGTCAGATGTGATTTTAAACTGTGTGTTCAGTTCAGGCTGGCTGGAAAGAGCTTTTTCGAATACTTCTGGCAATGCTGCATCTTAACTCACAGCATCTTTATTATGTGTGATTTTGAAAGCCTTCTGTGATGTGTTCTGTTGAACTCTGGGCCCATGAAAATGCTCACTTTATGACAAAGGATATCAAAAAGGCAGGGTGAGGTTTCTGGCTATTGTTTGCAACATCTGAAGAGATTAGACTTTTTTGTTTAATTAACAATTGTTAATTTCTGAACAACAAGGTTGATTTGGGGTGGGGGTGGCACTACTGGTACCTTACTACAGAAGCCAGTTTCCACCTTAGAGTAAAACAAGCAAATAAATATAAAAATGTTGGATGTTAAAGGTGCAGTATGTAATATTGACAGATAGCGGTTGAAATGGTTACTGTTGTCCAAATTCAAATTATTGTTTCTCCTGTCCCCTCCTCTTCCGAATTGATGCTCACATGGGTTGCCAGATTGAAGACATGCAGCAGGAATGAGCACAACTGACAATGGAAGGCGATAAGCCTTTCACTGTAAGTTGATTTATCCGCATTTTAATATTCATCTGGTCACAGAGCTTTTTAGGCCGGGTAGAATCTGCGATCTCTGACCCAGTTCGTTTGCTGGCTTCCATGGCTGCAATACACTGTGTTTTCCACCATCTGGCAACCCGGGGTGTCGAAATACTATTGGGAAAACTAGCAGTGGGCGGAATCACACAGACCAAAACAAAAACAGACATTCCGACACTGAACGCACATTTCAAAGTAGAACAACTGACTGTAGCGTTGCTTTTCTGAGAAACAAGTATGTGAACTTAGCATGTTTCCTAAATATCTGCTAATGTATTATGGCATTTTTATCTTTAAGTACAGTCAAAAATATTTACATACAGCACCTATAAAAAAATTAAAAATAAATTGCTATTTTGAGTCATAATTAGGAAAATAAGGCCACAATTGTGAGACATAAAGTCATAATTAATAGACATACACGCGCCATTTCAAGAAAAAAAAAGTTGCTATTATGGTATATAATAACTTTGTGAAATATAAAGTCCCATAGATATAAATTTGAGTTTATATATATATATTATACACTTACATGAGCTTCCATATTCTACTGTGGTCTCTCAAACAAAAAAGTGGAAAACCAAAACAAAACAAATTAAAACAAAAATAAAATGTTTGATCTGGTTTTGGCATCACAGGTTGGATTTTTTGTCTCAGAAACTGATAGTGTGCAATCAGGAATCTTAGAGCAATTTATTCAAATGAACCACTCTTAAACATGCTAATTTGAGATGTCATGCATCTGCAGCAATTAAGACTCATGGCACTGTTTCACCTTATGCAGACCAATTTGCAGAGTGGCTTTGTAATGCCAAACAATATTTTGGCGATGAGGAACAAGAAGAAAGTGGCCTGCCTTTGGCTGCAGATTTATCTGCTGCGGAGATACTTTTATACTCTCACGAGGGAAGAGAAAAGGGACACACATGCTGGATTCGGGGAGGTTCTGCCCAGTTTAATATCAGCTCCACCATCTGTGACTGGTCAATTTCATATTGATTCAATCAGCATGCCTTGCTTTAAACATTTAATATAAAAAATGGTTCTGAGGATATGCTTTTCTCAGAGGTCTTTAGATAGGAATGATTGAAGCCTTATAACAAAAAGAGATGAAAAATACATACATATATATATATATATATATATATATATTGTCTGGCTTGCAAAGGCATCTGCAACAAAATATGAAATTATGAAATTCATGAGAGACAGTTTTCAATGTCAAGCCAGACATAATTTGCCATGCATTTTGAAGAAACATGGCTTAAAAAAGTAGACAGAGGGAGGGGGGGAAAGGAATGAGAAGTAGAAAGAAGACAAATATGTTGCAAATATGTATTCAACAATTACCAAACCAAATAAGCTCTTTCTCAACATGCTTTGTGAGGCACGCTGGGTCTGTATAACATTAAACATGTAGCTTCAGCAGGCCTTTGGCTGCATTGCACAAGCACATTTGCTTAATTAACTGCAGTGGTATTAGTCTACAGCACTAGAGGCACATTCATTTTTTTGGCTCCAGAAAGAGAAAGCAAAAACAATGTGAGCTTCCATGCAGTTATTTCAGGATTATTTCGTAACAACTGCATGTGGCAAGAATCCCTGCACCCCATATGATCAACTCAGAATTAGACATTGAGCAGACATTAAAGTTTCATGCAGCTCATGTGAAATGAGATCTGCTGACAATACGAATATCCTGAAAAGCACATTCACTTAAGATGTAGGACAAGACATCTCGTTTTTTAATGCAGAAGTAAGACACACTTCAAATGCCCCGTCCTGCTCTAGTTTATTTCCCAGATGTGCACCCTATGCCCCGTGTGTGAGTGCGCTGGTGGCCTTGACATGCAGGATGAAAATGTTTGCCTGAAGCCACCTGGTTCTCATCAGCACTGGTGTCCCAACGGAGCTTCTCATCTTGACCTGTCCAACACCTTCCCACAGGACCCCGTCCCGCACGTAGAGACGCAGAGAAACCAGTGTGAAGAAATGACGTCAACTGACAAGAAGTAATGAATAACATGAAAGCTCCTTACATCCTCCCATTTAACAATTTTTTACCTTTAGTTAAATTCATGGGTCAATGATGCAACTTTTTATTTATTTATTTGCTTGTTTGTTTGTTTGTTTGTTTAGGTCTGGATCTTTTCATACTTTAAAAAAAAATCATTTAAAATCCAATTTATATGCAATAACTTGAATGCATTTCCTGATTTTAGATTTTTTAATTTCAGAATGAAATTTCATTTTTTAGATTATTTTTATATTCTATTTTTTTTATTCTATTTTTATATTTTATAAAGTAAAAAATGTCAGGATAATACAACTGTTCTGATATGATAGTGAAGAAAAAAACTAATCTCTGTTGCTTATTTCTTGGCAAAAAATATTGTAACAAAATTAATTCACTCCTTATTAATCAAAAAACTTTTATCCATCAAATCAAAGACAAAATGCCAAAATGTTATTTATGAATAGAGAATTTATGATGTTCAAAAAAGTGTTACCTTGAAAAATATGTTTAAAAACACATCAATTTATAATATTTAAAAAATATAAAAATAGATGTGTACACTTACATTTATTCAAGGTGTTAGGAAAGCTATTACATTTTACTTGAATATTAAGCCAAAAATAAAAATCTAAAACCATTTTCAAGAAAAGTTTGGATTTAATTACTCTAAAATGTTTTTTTCCTGAAAATGGTATTAGAATTTTTTTCTTTATAATAGACACTTTTATTTGTCATTGACCCTCATAACAACAAATGTTACATTATTACATGTACATACCTATTTCCAAGTCACTCACTGCCGTACACTGAGATGGTTTGTGGGGAAAAGTTTAGCAAACGTCTCTCACTTTTCAAACATTGTGTTCTTTTGTTTAGCTATCGTTTATAAAATCCCACTTTAGCTCGACTAATTGGCTGGGGGTTATGTTCAGCTTTCTGTCCGAAATAACATTTCATCAACAATTATCCTCACTAAGCTTGCCGCTGCCAAATTAGGACCAAAGATTAGTGATTACAATAAGACGGCGGATTTGCAATTGTGCACACTATGTGTACCCGTAACGGGATGCTTTGATATTTGCCAATTAGACACTAGGGCTAGGGATGACTTCCATTGCTGCTCTTTATGAAAGGAAACAAGTCTCGCCACACTAGATCAGCAGTTTGCCAATCATCTCCATTTTTCAGACTCTTCTCAACCCCCGGACTACAAAACTCACAAGTAATTCCACACTGATCAACTAACAAAATGTACTAACATAACAATACAGTTCGCTCATTTTTCCAGATCATATTGCTCCATTATGTTTAGGGAAACCCCATTATATGCACTTGAGCTTTGCCAGAGACACACTCATTGAAGACTGCTGGGCAAAAGCTGAACAAAGGACCAATCTGAGAGCAAGATGACTGGAAAATCTGAAAACCTTGATATGAGAATAGCAGTACGCTACAACAGCTGCCCTGGCTTCTTCCGTGAATTAGAGACTGACGAGCTTCAAAAATGGTAAAGAAATGCAGATATAGTTCTGCTAATACGCTTTGACGTTCTAAAGGTACAACCCCCCTCATGTCTGGACGGGACCATTGTAATTGGCTTGTTTCGTCTGAGGTTTAGCAGAAGAGCTTTAACTGGAGTTCTCTAAAGCTCTGGACCATGACCAGTGGTCTTTTCTAACAGGCTCTCTGTGTAGCTCCTACTGCTTTTCATTCTTGTATGATCTTAATAAATTGGCTGAGACGAGTGAAGCTTCAGCCTCCTTATGGGAAAGAAGCACCTGACAGCAAGATTACTGGAAAACCTGGAGGATGATGGGAAAGCCATGCCAAATAGTAAAATATGTTTTATAACCGTCTCCTTTTTTTGGACATGGTAGCTTTGAACTGGACAGGGTGTAAGGCAAAATAAATCATCACACTACGGCTCATCCTTTGTAATTTGGCACCACAGCATATTAAAAAGCATCCCAAATGGAGGACTCTAACGCCGGACTCTGCTTTATGTTCGGCTCATCAAAATGTCCTGCGTGAGTTATAGCTCCCAAACACCAAGAAACACCGGAAAGCCTGTCTGCTTTTACTCAGACTGCATGTTTCAGTCAAGTTTGTTTTCAATAACATCAACAACATTGCTGCTTTGAGGCACTGACAACACCACCTCCACGGCCACTGATGTGTCAGAGCCGACTTTTGACTTGCTAGAACATCAAAAGCCCTGATCATGCCTGAATAATTACGTCTTTTTATAGCCTTGAAATGAGTCCCTGCTCCACTGCTGATCGTCAATCGGGGGCTTGTACTGACAATGTATATCTTCATATAATTGAAGCTCTTCATCATATGTTTGTTCTCCTTTCATGGAAGGGACAGTCTTTGGTGTCAACTGGGGCTCGTGCAACATCTGTGAGCAATTACATCTGCCCAATCCAGCAGGCAGGTTAATTAAGATGCGACAGGTAATCAAGCTGCCCGGAAACCAATTAAAGCTGCTTGATCTGGGCCGCTGTCTATGCTCACACTACTAGGCCTCCATCTTTCAAAGAGATCCATTGTTTGATCAAGATCAGGCAATGAGCTGAACTTCAATATCATGTGTGCACATCACCAGATTGGCTTCACACCAAATGTTAGGGGAGATATTATGGGATGGAATGTTGCAGGTGCTAAGATGGCAGAACGGTGGCAGGGAGAAAGCACACACACATCTGCGAGACATCCCCCGTGGCCACTTGGCTCACTCACAATCAAAAGTCTGAATAGAAATTCAATGGGATGTCTGCCCACACTCCCGAAAGATTTATGCTGACAGCACATTTGAATACGCAGTGACCAGAGGCATGCATGTGACTGAAAGGGGTCCGATTAGCAGGTGAGGAGAGGGGTGAACTGGAGGTAGGGAGATAATGTTGATGTCAAATGCAGGAATTCTCAATGCCATTCAAAACTCTGTGGGGAAAATATGAAACAAAAGAAAGAGTAGACCATTAAATTACAGGAGCAGCTATTTATTTGACCCCCGAAAATGTATGAATACAATTCTCCAGCGCAGATATTTGGTGCCAAGACACTAACAGATCCAAAACCAAAAGGATATTAACTTTTTTTCTTATTATTGATAATTATTAATAATTCATACAGTAGTAAAAAT
This sequence comes from Sinocyclocheilus rhinocerous, assembly GCF_001515625.1. Classification (NCBI taxonomy): domain Eukaryota; kingdom Metazoa; phylum Chordata; class Actinopteri; order Cypriniformes; family Cyprinidae; genus Sinocyclocheilus; species Sinocyclocheilus rhinocerous. The sequence continues at coordinate 1,030,212 of NW_015642825.1, forward strand.
ACTGGTAACTTTAGTAATAGTCAATAATAGAGTATAAAAAATAGCAATAGCTGTCTTCTTTCAGTACTAGTAGAAGCTATAATATAATATAATATAATATAATATAATATAATATAAAGAAGACTACTATTGTTAATTTGATGTATTATATTTTATATGAACTCTTTCCCCACGCTTGACAGAATTTTCTGTAATTTACGAGACAATGCTTCCCCTCCATTGATGGAATTTTCGGGCTTTCCAAGTGTTCACTGTTATATGGTAGGAGGTGCTATTACACATCTTCTGAAAAAGTAGTAAACGTCTGGATCAAAACATGGCGGAGAAGCAGGAACAAGCGATCACGTATGTAAGCAGATGCATCATCAAGCCTTTTTATCTTTTACAAAAGCACGATTTTCTCAGCTTTTTGTTCAAAAATTTTGCTTTTTGTATGAATCCTGCCCACATTCAAGTGTTGATAAAAACAGAATGCATGAAGCTAGCATAAAACGGGTTTTGTGTTTAAAAGCACCCCACGCTTGACAGAATTTTCTGTAATTTACGAGACAATGCTTCCCCTCCATTGATGGAATTTTCGGGCTTTCCAAGTGTTCACTGTTATATGGTAGGAGGTGCTATTACACATCTTCTGAAAAAGTAGTAAACGTCTGGATCAAAACATGGCGGAGAAGCAGGAACAAGCGATCACGTATGTAAGCAGATGCATCATCAAGCCTTTTTATCTTTTACAAAAGCACGATTTTCTCAGCTTTTTGTTCAAAAATTTTGCTTTTTGTATGAATCCTGCCCACATTCAAGTGTTGATAAAAACAGAATGCATGAAGCTAGCATAAAACGGGTTTTGTGTTTAAAAGCAGAGGGACTGTTCTTTCTTTTGACATATTGCATGTTCATATATTCATATAAAATATTCTTGGGGCCATGAAAATTTAGCAATTTTTTTTAAATGCTTGCAGGGAAAGAGTTAATTAAAATGATAAATTTGCATTAATATTTCACTTTAAAAGTTAAAATTAAAAGGTGTGCTCAACAAAAAATGTATTTCTGCTTATGGTACTGAATATTGCGAAATATCACTGGTATTGGTACTGACTACTGAAACACTAGTTCAAACACATGCAATAACCACCATGCCACAGCTCTGATAATATCAATCAATCAATCAATCCATAAAGCCTTATTTAACACAAAAGGGAGGGGGGTGGGGAAAACCGCTTAAATTGGGAGATTGTGGACTGTTGGTCCTTAAGCGCTTTGAGCCAAAAGAATTGGATGAGGCTGTAGGGATTTGTGTAGTCTTTAAAGCACTGGATTACAAGAAGCTATCTGCAGGAGTCCTTGACATGATAGTGGGTGGCCAACAGAGCACAGCCTGTGGTGTAGTATGTACCTTGGCACCTTGTCCTGGTCTCCAACTAACGGCACAAAGGTCCTGGATTAGATTTACTCAAGTAATCTTTATAAATTTGACAGAACTGAAGAGATTACGCCAGCCTCCCCCAACCCCTGTTTATCAGAAAGGCTCAGACACCAAGTCTCAATCTCTTCTCTCCGAGGACTACCTGGCGGAGGTCTGGCACCGTTCCTCGGCTCGTGGCAGTCACCCCAGGGGGGCAGAAAACTGAGTAGCAAAACAAGCTGTCCAATCCAAGCGAAGTGCTCTATAAGCACGCTAGTCAAGGCTCATTAAAGGAATACATTAGTCCTTTTAGAGAACAACATTGCAAGGCAAAGCCTGTCAATCTGAAGGAGTCTGATTATAAAACAAGCTTTGATTGGTCTGATTTCAGTGTGAGAGAGTGCAGAAGTGTTTCTTAGCAAATTGGAGCCTGGAGAGGCAGGCAGACACGGAGGTCTAATGCATGAATAACATCATTTGATGACTTCTCCTTCCTGGATATTTTCCTATGCACGTACGTTCGGTGGAACCTCCAATGCCATGCTTTTTTAATGCCGGAAGGATGTGATGAGCTGGCAGGAAAGACCTGTCTCTTTGGCATACAGCACTGAGCGGTCTGGCAATTAAGACTGCACACTGAGACCACTAACTCAAAGAACAAGGTGGTTAGGATCAGTAACCACATTGAGTATATTGTATTTACACGCTCTCAAATGCATCACGCTCATTAAGCTTGCATGCAGTTTGGTTGATATGGAACAAGATGTACGCAACTGTGAACTAACCAATATGGTGACTACAACCATCTGCCAGGAAAACAAGTTTGTGAAACGTTATAATTTGAAATTTCCATTCCAAACAAGCCAAGTGGCAAGACTTTATCAAGATGCTGACATCAAAGAGCCACATTTGCTGCACAATCTGATGCATTAATGACCTGTAAATTATGCAAACATAGTAGCAAACAAATGGAGAGCCTCATTAGAACAGCTAATTGTCCCAAATGGAAATTTCCATGCCTTTACTCCATAGAAGTCTTATTTGTCTTTCGTCAAAAATCATTCCTTTGATGGCGCAACTGGGGATTTATCTGAAGATGCACAATTGATGTAAAAGTTCTAGTTAAATCTGAGCGGTGAAGTGCAAATCAACTTCGTAGCTTGAGTTTCCTGTTCCTCACGCTGAACTGAACTCCTGTTGAGACTTTCACTGAACTCCCTTCAGGAAAGTGTGGCTGCTTTCCCTACCTTCCATGCTGTTTGAATTAGAGCTGACGTCAGCACATCTCTGGGCTCTCCTCCTGCTCATTAGGCCAGTGCTAAAGGTAAATACATCCATTTATACGAGAAAGGTGCCTTCAGTTCATCAGTCAAAGTCAAAATACACCCTACGATTATGCAGATCCAACACCTCAAGTCTTGCCACCCAATTAAACAAAAAGTATTCAGCGACTACTCAAACAAGCACAATAATATTGCCTCGATGATAATTAATGAGCACAAGCTCATGGAATCATTATTTATCATCCTGACCTCATGTTTTTTTTTTCTTCATTTGATCAGAGCTCTCGCATCAGGGTTCAATGCCTGCTTTGTGTTTGAGAACTTAAGTTTAGGAATGCTCTACCACTGGGGAACTCATCAGAAGTAGCAAATCGCTGATCGGCTGTCTGATTGTCTTACAGACCAGAACGGGAGGTTTTCATAAAGCTGGAAGTGACAGAGGAAGAATTGGAAAAGCCCCTGTGACAGCTGCCAGAAACATTGCCAGTGGATGGAGACTGGTTCTGATGAGTGGCCCTCTGGGCTTCAAAACCACAGCTAGGCATTGGGCGAACAGGAAGCGACAGGCAAATTCGAGAGTTCGACGTGTGAATGACACGATCTAGTGCTTTAATCATCGGTGTTCGCTTACTTCCTTTGAGAACACATCAGACCTGTTATTGAATGACGGGATTGCGCAATGGAATCAGTGAACAATTCCTTTTGTTGACATTTGCGTGATGTGAATATCACTGCTTGTTGCACAACCAGTAGAAACACTCACCTACAATGCAAGTGTACTACCCAAAGGCTGCTGTAAACACAGCAGGATATGGACAATTTCACCAGGACAGTATATCAGTCCTGACAGAGTTTTGCAGCGGCAATCTAGTGTTTCCATCAAGAGGAAGCTGAAACGCAACGAGAGGTGAGGGGCTTGTAATATAGAAGGGTTTGAATGAACATAGTTCGTTATTAATTTAAAGCTGTTTACACAGAGCCGCTCGATGTTTGCACAAGGCCTATCTACCAATTAATAAATCAGATTCAGAGCTTTCAGAAGGGAGGGGGTGGGCAGTAGAGAGGTTGGCAGGGAGTAGTTTGTTCACTGATGAAATGTAATAAGCCCCAGCTTTTAAAGTCCACTGGTAACCACCTCTCAGAAAAACTCCTAAACACCAGGCCTGTCAGTTGCCATGTTTCTATGGCCCGTCTGCCTAAGCAGTCTATCGTTATCAAGACTGTGTTTTGTAGTCTTGCGAAGTTCAACCCACCCAGATTCTAATCAAGACTATGTGAGCTAGTTGTATGTTAAATAGCAGGCCCTGTTATTCTGATACACTCATGCCCTTGTCATGTCTTTGGCTCCATTCAGCTTGTAAGACTGCTTTGATATAGATTATCCGGTTAGTGTGCATTGTGCAAACATAGGGGTCTCCACCCCATAAATCACTTTAGCAGGCTTCCATCATGTACTCAGAGCTACAGCATTGGGCTCTCTGTTTTGTCAAGCTGCTCCCCGACACCTGTTCCTAATCACCATCAAAAGAATAACTTAGACGTGGCGACGTGTTAATATTTAGTAATACAGCACTCCGTCTCACAGCAGATGTATTGCTAGGGTTGGGAAATAGGGTATTTGATGGATGTTGATGAATTCATCAGTTACACTTTACCAAGTGAAAGCAGAGAACCAGTCTCACTCTCAAACCTTCATCTTTGATCCTTCTTACAGTGAGATGGACAAGCCAATCAGGAATGACTGTGAATGAGAAGGCCAGTGGCGTGATTCAAAACGAATAACAACAAGGAAAGCAATTAAGATTGATGAATGGTGAGGTTTGCATCAAAACCATCAAAAGAATTTCAAGAAGGGATACATTAATGCATTTGGGGGAATATGCGGTAACACTTTATTTCGATAGTCCACTTTAGACATTCTATTAACAGTAAGTAACTTTGCAACTACATGTCAACTAGCAGTTAGTAGAGTATTAGTAGACTGTCTGCTTAATATCTTCTAACACTTTCTTTGTCAACATTCTACTAACCCTAAACCTACCCTAACAGTCTACTCTGAGAGTTAGTAGACAAATCTATAAACCCACCACACAGTGCAGCGCTTTGAACTATTGCAACCCTAAACTGAAAGAAATGCAATAAGAGTTTTTTTCTAGCGAACAACTATTTCTAATCCCGACTGGATGTAGCCGGACAGACGGCCAAAGCAGGATTTAATTATTTGCAACACATTGAAAAGCTTCATTAAAATGTGAGAGTGCACTGCAAAATAACAAATCCTCCAAAGGAAACAGATCTGGGCCTCCACCCTGTTATATCAAAGTCTTTGTAGCGCTTTTCCACTGAGAGGTTCATAATGAGCGGCGTCATTGTTTCTAAACTGCTCAATGTTTCCACAAGACCTCAGCGTGTCCAAAATCTGTTATCTTTTTTAATTCCACGCATCACATGCCATTGTTTAATCATGATGATGTTCAAGAGGCAAAACAGAGATTAAACAAAAGGGTGGTGGTCTTGGCGGGAGGGATGGAGGGCTGGTGGAGGATTAGTATAGGCGGTGTTTGAATGTGCTTCAACCTAACCCACAGATGTTCTGTATTGTACAAGAAATGAGAACCACCTGCTCAATCAAAATGCATGAGTGCTTTGCTTTTCAATTCCCCTTTGAAATATTTGGATAATTTATTTTATGTCTGAAATAAAGCAGAGAGAACTTTCTGATGGTTCTTGAAGTACGTCTCTTTTAGTCAAGAAATGGATTGCTGATCAACCTGGTCTGCATTAGTTCCAGTCATTTTGAAACGATCGCAGTGCATTATCCACGCCAGGCTACCTCTGATGACCATTGCAGAATCAGAAAGGGAGAATCCGGGTAGGAAGCGGCAGTCAACATGCCAGAGCAGTCCAATTCAACGAGACCTGTTTACCTACAAAGTAATTTGGCACAATTCAACGTGGTGGATAAATTGGGGCTTGATTGCTTTTTAAGTGCGCCAAACAAATATAGAATTCAGTTCAGAATCAAGGTACAATAGGAAAGGTTAAAGGGGTATGGAGAGATGCAGGATGCTGCCCTCCATCAAAAGCAGGACTGATAGGACCTCTCATACGCATTTATCTAGGGAACATCTGGACCCCAGCTGTCGAAGACCATATATTGGTCCTATTGAGCGTGCCTACGCCAAAGAACGCCCCCTGAGGTGGAGAAAGAGAGATGGGCAGGGCTGCAGATTCTGGGATTGGCCAGCTTGAGTTATCAGAAGTGACAGGGCCAGCAAACCTCCAAGCTCTCTCAATTAAGCATGAGGCGGGATCAGAGCTCTCAGTTTCTCACTCTGGGCACTGGATCAGGGAGATAAGACTGTACAGTAGCCAGTGTAGCAGACTACGGAAAAGAGACAGAGACAGTTACAGAAGAATCAATTGAACAACAGACATTTACTGCATCACTTAATTTGGAAGTCTTGAGTACAACTAATTACATTTTGTCAAGTGAAGTGAACATCAACAGATATCCCCTGTTCAGTGAGTAGGGCCCCTGTGAATTGGAGCGCAGCATGTCAAAACCATCTTCCTGAGTGTTAGGATGACAAATGATAAAGTTAGTGAAAGGCACTGTAACTGCTCTTAGAAATGAGAGTACTACAGGGTGAAAAGGAACAAAGCTGTGAACGAAGGCGTTAGTTTACAGTCCCCTTAATGTGACCCTTGGGGCACCACATAGTTTGGGAATGTGTTGTTTTAGGCAGAGTTCCCAAACACATGTTACTCACCATACATGTTAAGCGTCTTAAAGTTTTTTATTAAGGGGTAACAAAGAACTTCTCATGCTCTAAAGCCATCCACACTCATAATATACTCATGATAATCCACGGGCTCATGTGAAACACAACAGCTGAGTGCTCTGGGTGAAGAAAGGACAACTGAAACATAGGGTCTGATGAATGTTTAAGTAAAATACTTAAGGGAGTGAAGATCCTGCAGGACAAATATTTCAACTGCAAATCCCTTCAAATATACATCTAGTAGAATTTCACAACCACCCTAGTAATAGTATATGGTTCCTTTCAACACGTACTGTACAATCAACACCTAAGCGTTTGGTTAAGCATTAAGACTTTTCCTTTGGATTAACTTTCTCAGTGATGGGATTCCGAAACTCAAAATGAATTAATTTAAGTAGAAAAAAACAACAGAGAATATCTAATCTGAGTTGGCTTCTTTATCGATAATCAAGCTACTTGGAAGAATAGCTCTTTTATAGCAATTCCAAACTCGTAAAATCCAAGTAATACTCATTCTTTTGATATCCGCCTCACAGATGCAGACTGTAAACATCACCATATGCGTCAACTGCAAAAAAAAGTGTCATAAACATCACTCATATTTTTTAATTTTTTGCGCCTTCTTTGATATGTCGTCAACCAGACTCAGTGGCAACATTGAAACAAGCGCTTGTAAAAAAGCAAATAAAATTCAAAGAGACTAAAGCTCCCCGGTGTCCCTTCCCTTCCTACTGTTGTGTGAATAAGTGAGGAGCCCGGACGAGGCCCTGCTTTTAACACAACACATTCAGATCAAAGGCCACAGAAGAGCAGCTGTGAGTTTCCTTAACCCTGAGCGCTCAGGCCTGACCCGTCTACACTGACAAGTGACTCATCTATCCGATCTGGGAATGAGATGCCTCCTGGAAGAGCATCTAAAACCTTCACCCTTGAGGTCAAAGGTCAAAAGCACTTTCAAGCAATCAATGCCAGTCTCCGTTTGTGGGAGTTTTGCTTTGGCACGTTCAATCAAGCCTGTCTGGATGGAATTAGGTGGCATGAGATTGCAGGAAACACGGTGGGGTTTGCGTCCGGATCGATTAAACAGGGGTCAAAGGAGGTGTTTGACAAGACAAATCTGTACGCTAAAATCTGGCCAGAGCGAGTACCTTCATTCAGGTGGGGCGCTACCTCTGGGTGGGCCTCTACTTTACCTAAATTCCATCGCTGTTGCCTCAGGTGCTATAGTGAGTTATTTTAGTAAGAAATGCCAGATATTAGCACCCAGCTCCCATTATTTTGTAAATTATTACCCCATAAAAGTAGGTACCCAGTGACAGCTGAAAGCGAACATTTGTTTTCGACTACATTTTAGAGGACATATGTTTCTCATTCATTAATACACATTCAAGAGCATTTCAACATAAAGAAAAAAATCCCAACACAAATATTTCATCATGAACCTGGCATGTTTTGCAACAGACCTGGAACAGTGACTAATGTCAGCATACCAGAGAAAACCTCACAAAACACACAGAGCCCAAAGGAGTGAAAAAAAGAAAAACCATCCGTTGAAAATTTTGAATTACATGTCCATTTTACAGAGAGTGGTCCCGCTAGGCTTACCGGAGAGCCATTCAGGCAAGCGCCATTTCTGGCCAGTCGTGCCGTAAGAATGGGGCTCTGTATTGCTTGCGGAAATAGACTGTCTCTGTCTTTACTCTCACACCTAACAAATCAACCGCTCTTGGAGGTTTATCCCAGTTCTCTTCTGACCGCTGTTCAGATGTGGCGTCGTGGGCAGGATTTAGGGAGGTCAGACACTCAGCCGCAGCACGGTGTGAACAAGCGGCAGCTGCTGCGACGTGCGTGATGCTGGGAGCTTCTGGACAAGGTGTTTAGGACTCAACGTCACCTGCTCGCACACACAACGTCTGCGAAAGAAACATTAAGCCACGTGCTCGCTGTGCTGAAAGGGGATTTCAGGACTTGTGAGTAAGGTAGACACTGTCTCCATTGATACATACAACACAGATGAACTTCACAGACTGACATGCAAAGATGTTCAATCTGGTTTGTGAGTAAGAGTAAAAAATAAAAAAAAATCACCTGGCACGTTTACAGGAATGGAAATAAACACTACATAACCGAGCAACCATAGTTCATGTGTCAAAATAGGTCACAGATTTTGTTCATTTTTACAGTATCATTTCCATGGTATGTGCAGCATGGAGAAAGTGGAAAAGAAATTTGGACCGTTCTTGCTTTTTCCTATGACCTCTTGAAAGATCAATATGTTTAATTACAGATAAAATGCAAAAGAAAGAGCTGCTTGCTTTTTTTCTTGTGCAAACACCTGGCAATTCAATTTGCTAGTATCTTTTTTTTAATTACTCTCAGAAGTCTCATTAAGCCTGGCCGGGGTAAAAAGTGGGTACTGATCTATTAAAAACCCACTCACCATGCAGAATAAAAGTGGCAAGTGACACAGCCAAGTAATAAGCACAACAATAATAATCTGCTTAATACTCCACACAGTGAAAGGAGATGAATCAATTTCCATGTCTTATCTCCTTATTAAGAGATAAAGATGCAGGAAGCATTAGCCATGTAGAGGCTGGGCCGGAGTGATTAGCAGGGATTTAATGGGAGCCGGGAAGAGTAAGGGAACCACATATTTCCAAGAACAACTGATTAAGGTTATTAAAATTCTAATTAAGAGGGGGATGTAGCCACACAGGACGATTCCGGTTGATTCTCTTTAGACCGTGTTTTGATGGGTTCACCAAGTTTCCAGTTCCCCTGCATCTGGAAAGCTAATTATTTAAATCAAGCTGTCATTAAAAGCGTGTTTGCTTGTCAAAAACAGGTGATCAGCAGGTCTCTGAGGTGCACTGACACACGGAGACAGACAGCACCTCTGCTCTGTTGTTGTAATCGAGTTGGTTCATAAAACATCTAAGAGGTGGTCACCTGGAGACGCAAGCAGCAGAAACAGGGGACATGGGAAGTAAACTGCTGTTCCAGAGGCAAAATAGGGGAACGGGATGTAACCGGGGTCGCTGATGGGATGTGGCTGTTAACTGTCAGCCAGTCGACAGCTGCTATGTGCTGGAATCCACAAACTATCTAAGCTGTATGTGTCACCGCAGTGTCAAACAATTTCAACACATCTCATAATCTGTCTGCCTGCACATGAGCATGCTCAATTTATCAGCCTATAAAAATGTAAAGCTAAAGCTAAAACAGCCATATAAGGAGTTCGCTACAGAGCTCCAGCTAATACTTTTTTAAATTGCATTTTTAATTGCAAGCTATAGCAGAAATATACCTCTTTCACTAATCTATTATGCAGTTTAGAGGCCATGATACAAAATATTTGACCAATCAGAATAAACTATTCTACAGAAGCACCAAGAGCAGACCATTAGCTGCATCCAGCTATGTTTGTTCTCGTGGGTGCAAATAGCAGAGGGGGTCGCTAGTGACAGGTCGCCCGGTGACGCTCAGCTATGCCTGCGTTTGGGCTGAGAGGTCAAAGGTCACCCGGCTGACTCGCAGGCGTTCGTCAGGCAGCCGTCAGCACAGCTTCAAAGCTCCTCCGGCCCTATTATCTCCCTGTGTCAGTCAAGTGTCAGCTTCAGCCGTTCTCATTAAGCCAAGGAGCTGATTTACTCATGGTATCAAAACAGAGAAACCGATTTATCTCTGCTTATAGTCTGGGTGCTCTAACACAGATCCGAACCTGCTGGAGAAACAAAAGGAAACTCCAAAATAAATGTCAGATCATAGTGAACTGATTCAAGTCTTATAATTTAATGAATCTCATGAAAATGTGTCTGGATCAAATTTCAACCCAAAAAATAATCAAATAAATAATTATTATATTTTATATTTCAATAATAATAGCAACAATAACATTAACAACGACAACAGTAATTTAAAATAAAGATATATTTGTGTTGGTGTAAAGGAGGGCAAAATGTGATTATCATAGAACCAAATATCATAATACATAAAAATCATAATGGTATTAAAATCGGGAAAACAAAATGGGAAAATGGGAAAATTCATACTCAAATCTCATATACTGTATACTGCATTATAACTCAGACATTCTTCAAATCTGTGTTATAGGAACCTAAGCCTTTGAATGCATTAAATGTATTCAACTTCAACTATTTGCAGGAGATATTCAGTATCTTAAAAGTGGTCATCATTCCAGACCCTGCATCAAGGCCAACACATTCATCTGTCAATGTAATGAGTGTGAGAAGGAAATCATCAGGCAGGTGTCAATGAGAAAGTATCTAGCGTACGCATGCTGGCACCTAAACAAAGAACAATCCCGCCAATCCTCCACACTCATGCATTTGTGCACACAAAGCCTCCGGAGATCACAGCAAAACTTGATTACTAGATTACACAAAACCATGCAAAAAGCTTTACTAAATGTTGAAAGACATGTATTGTCTGGAAAACACAGCCTGTTGTCAAACTACACAACCTCTGGCATTTTATTTTGAGTGAATCAGCTTCTCTTTTACTGGTAATAAAGCAAGCCTGATACGAGAAAGGTCTCATTAGCCAAGTTTTACACTCAAGGCTTTTACAGCATCCCTACAAGAACTGTTGATCTCATCTCTGAAGATATCAGCCGATTCATACAGATCTGTGGAACATCTGCACTCTATTGTGAAGTTCAAAAGACTGACGCTCACATACATGCTTTATGTCCTTAATAAAGCTGAAGGTAATACAGCTGGCTAATGATTGACTGCTATCCCTGGTCAACAGCAGGAATTCAACAGCTCCCAAAACCAAACCTCCAGAGGAATAACAAGAGGAAGTTCTTTACTATTTTTCTCATCTCATTGGCTCCCTTTAAAGGTTATCCCGGACAAATCTAACATTTATCACATGTATTTATCACTTATTCATTCCAGATGGAGATATTATCACATCTCTCTGATTTAGAGCTCTGATATAATTAAGTGATGTATTTGTAGCATGTCTCTCCAAGACCAAAGTGCCGTGGAAACAAGCCGAGCCAGTGAAAAAAAAGGCAATCTGTTGAGAGAGACAATGTGAACACACATTTGTGTTTGTGAAAGAGACCGTAAAAAACCTTGAAACTCAGTTTAGTGTCCTGAAATAGGGAAGCGCATTTGGAATAGATGTTTACGCCAGGATTTTGATGCGACTTACTCTGGCTCTCTGCAGATTGGGAGTAAATATGACCACTTGACTATGGCCCATCTATTCCATACTTCTGTGAGGGAGTTCCATCTGTGCATCTAGTTTCATCAAGAGAGTAGAAAACCCTTCCAGCACAGACACTCGACTGCTATCTCACCACAGAAGGAAAATAAATGTGTTGAATCTGAGAATAGCCAAGAAAATAAATATAATAGTCACTGCTAGACAATGAGGCTGAATCACAACAAATGCTGACGGTATTCTGGCATACATAGTACCACCTGATGTTTGCTGAAAGTTAAAGGGACAGTTCAACCAGAAATAAAAATGATGTTGTTATTCACTCATACTAAACCCATGTGCTGTTAAAATCTGTATATAATCTGAGCATAATCATGAACAGGATTTCAGCAGAGGGAAAGATTATCACTAATTTACAATATAAATTTTGGCTTGTTCCCCACACAAATATTTTGTATAACTTCAAAAGACTTGGAATACAGCACACAAGTTAAATGACAACAACAATGATGATGATGATGATGATGATGATTATTATTATTATTATCATTATTATTAGATAGATAGATAGATAGATAGATAGATATAGAGGAAACTGGACAAAATGTTACAGGTTCAAACATATCACTGCTGTGCCCTTAAACAAGGTGAAATAACAGTGGAAAAAATAAATGTATTTATTTATACATTCATTCATTATATTTTTAGATACAGGAAACGGGACAAAAGGTTACAGGTTCAAACGTATCACTATTGTGCCCTTGAGGAAGGTGAAATTCCAGTAACATTTTTTTTTTATTAAATTAAATTAAATTAAATTAATCAATAAATAGATGTTGTTACTATTATTATTATTATTTTTAGAGAAAAACCAGGCAAGAGGATACAGGTTCAAACCGTATCACTACTGTGACCTTGAGCAAGATGAAATCCCTGTGAATGACAAGAGGTTACATGTTAAAAACATTTCACTATTATGCCCTTGAGCAAGCTCCCAGTGACACCAGTGTATATACAAATTAGGTATAAAAATAAGAAAAAATTATTATCCAAATAGATACAAAATTCTACAACACATTTATGGGTTACTGTTGCTTATCGGCAATCAAAAAAAAAGCTCACGCGGTGCTTCGTTCAAGCCAGTGTCTCATGTTCGTCCTCCCACCCCAGAAGTAATGAAAAACTCTCGTAGTGTTTTTGTTCCAATCCCTTCGACTGCCAGCACTCTTTACTCACGACCATTCACCGTAGCAACACCACACAGTGTTTGTTTTCTCACAGGAAAATAAACCATCGGCGAAAATATTTGTGTCTTTTGCATCTCCGCAGCCAACAGGGGGCCTAGCTCTGCACGATCCTGTTTGTTTTTGCCCAGAGCTAAAATTTAAATGAAATCCTCAGAGAAATAAGCGGGGATGTACATCATGCGGTTATATCTCTTACTTACCACGCACAAATACATTCTCACTGTTAATGTTTAGATTTCCACCAAAACAGGACGATCTGACGATGCAATGCTGCGGTTTCTCGTGAGTGACTGTCAGCCTCCCTCGTTGGAGGAAAAAATGTTTTTTACACAGTCCAACTGTCAGTTTTACGACGCCACATCTGCTTTGAGAGACCAAGTGAGGTCTATTTATTATTTATGGTCGTCTTCATGATCGTGAAAGTGTTTCACAAATATGTGATGGTTTATTCATTAACTTAATGAATGTGTGGCTGTTTTCGTTCCTTTCAACTACATCACTGCTTTTTTCCACAACAATGGGGAATTGAGGCAGAAAGGCTGTAAAGCGCGGCATAACCCACATTGCTCGCATTCCTTTGCGCTCTTTTGTTGTTCGAAGTGAGGTGTTTTTGGTGTCACAGCAGGTAATCCAACTGCTCGGGGCTAATTTTAACAAGCCTTCCTTCAATACATCAGCGCTTAAGTACAAGACAAAGAGATGTGGGACAGTGCGGTTCAGCTTGACGTCAACCTGTTCGAAATCGAAACCGTCAAGCACAGACGTGACCTGCATTCTGAAAGCATGAACCAGTCATTTCTCTTCTATTAGCAGCATATTGGTTTGATAGAAGAAAATCAAAGTAAATTAGACGCGTGGTTTTACAATGCCATCACTCACGGACAAGCAAAACCCTGGGCTGAAGACTTCTGACCTCTGAGGGAACTGGGCAGAGGAAGTGAATAATGGCTGTGGAAGATTAGGTCACAGGCTAATCCAACGGCAGAGATATTGCGGCAGTTAATCTACTATGCCTCAAATAGTTGAAGAGAAGTGAATGTTTTGAGGGAAAATGTTCTCTTTGGAAACATTGCAGCCTATAATTCACAAGAGGACACCTGGACAGACCAATACATAAATCAAGCAATCAACTGGGTTCCCTTCTTGACCTACTGACCTTATTATCAGAGGTCAGATTCACCAAATATTCTTTAAAATAAAAATCTTGGTTACACTTTATTTCGATAGTCCACTTTAGACATTCTATTAACAGTAAGTAACTTTGCAACTACATGTCAACTAATTCTCATTAATTTGCATCTACATGTCTATTAACTCTCAGAGTAGACTGTTAGGGTAGGTTTAGGGTTAGTAGAATAAGTTGACAAAGAAAGTGTTAGAAGATATTAAGCAGACAGTCTACTAATACTCTACTAACTGCTAGTTGACATGTAGTTGCAAAGTTACTTACTGTTAATAGAATGTCTAAAGTGGACTATCGAAATAAAGTGTTACCAAAATCTTTTTCCCTATTTTTTTTAAGTTAAATTTAAAAATATCTATTAAAAATATAATTTTCCTTATTATGTTTATAATTAAAATTATTTTTAAAATGTATATATAAACATAATTAGGATAGCTGCGCACTGGACTAAAAACTCTTATGGTGATAAATTTAATTTAGTTGGATGATTATAATACTGCAGGATTAAAAACTTATCACTACTAATATATTTCCTACTTTATTTTCTAATACATGTCCAAAACAAGTACCAGTAAACAAATTCTCCTATTCTACACTCAAAAACGTAGATATTTTCTACTGACAAAAAAAGAAGTACATTTATTATTAAGATTTACAAGAACATATTTGTGTACTGAATTGCACTTGGCATTCTTATAAACTCCTTATGATTTTACCTTAAAGGTCACATATTGTACACCTTTCTGGAGTTTTATTTTAGGTTTTGATGTCCTTAAGCATATATATTTGCGTGTCAATCCTTTGAGTGAGAGTGTAACGTTACACGTCGGCCGATCTGGTTTCGTGGTTAAAGTTAACCTTTTCGACATGTTTGAACTTCCCTAAATTGTTTCTTAAAGGGATAGTTCACCCAAAAATGAAAATTCTGTCATCAATTACTCACCCTCAAGTTGTTCCAAACCTGTATGACTTTCTTTCTTTTTGCTGAACACAAAAGAACATATTTTTACGAATGTGGGTAACAGTTGCTGGTTCCCATTTACTTCCACAGTATCTTCTTTTGGTTCAGCAGCAGAAAGAAAGTCATTCAGGATTGGAACAAATTGAGGGTGAGTAAATGATGACAGATTTTTCATTGTCTGGTGAACTATCCAGGTAAGTGGATCATTTTTTTAATTGTTATTTATTTATTTTAATGCAGTATCAGATGCTTTGCAAGACCTGAGGTTTCTTCTCCACTTAAATATAATAATTTTCTCTCGCACGGTAACTTCCGTCCCTGGCAAAAACAACACATTTATTTGGACAGAACACCTAAAGAAAGCCACACTCATTCAGATGACACACTGCACCGTTTAAACGCTGACAACTGACACCTGTTTCCACTTGATCTGTTTTGGAAACATTTGGAAATGCATCTTAATAATAATCTCAATAAACAAGCTACAGGTAGTCCAAAATGCAGCGGCTAGAGTCCTTACCAGGTCAAGAAAATATGATCATATTACCCCAATTTTACAGTCTCTGCACTGGCTACCTATTAAGTTCCGTATCAGTTACAAAATATTATTACTTGCCTATAAGGCCCTTAATGGGTTAGCTCCAGCCAGTCACCACTGATAAGCTACCACTAAATATTGTAGAAACTTAATTTGCTGTAAAGTTGCTTTGCAATGATTTGTATCGTGAAAAGCGCTGTACAAATAAACTTGACTTGAATTGAATTGAATCTTCCTGCATGCAGACCAGTAATCTACAGTCAGTCAAGGTGAGCTGGGGGCTTTGTCAAGCTCCGCCGTCACAGAAGAGCCCCTTTGTCTCCTCCCCATCTGAGGAATGCAGGGCTGATG
Source organism: Sinocyclocheilus rhinocerous (assembly GCF_001515625.1). Taxonomy (NCBI): domain Eukaryota; kingdom Metazoa; phylum Chordata; class Actinopteri; order Cypriniformes; family Cyprinidae; genus Sinocyclocheilus; species Sinocyclocheilus rhinocerous. Next base: position 1,046,161 of record NW_015642825.1, read on the forward strand.
GGAATCTCTCAGCGTGAGGCCACATTCCTGTCAACTCGTCCCCGGCACACCTGCAGGGCACCTGGGGTCAGCTGCCTTCACCATGCATCACTGGACACAGGAACTGGAATCGACACGAGCTCTACCTCCAAATCCTCCATAGATCCCAGAGTCTATCAAAACTCACTACAGCGCCGTGAAAAGCCCTTGACTGAGTTTGGAACATATTGGTGACTAGAGTGCAGATACATCAATTAATAATATTATATTTTAATAATATTATGTTGAATCAAATACCAGTGGATAAAATCGAATGCCATTCATGTTTTAATTCTTAGATATGGATTTCGAATTCAACTACCGTTTGTCATGTAGAAATGCTGATCAGATCAATATCTAACTACATTTCACAAACCCTTTTAAGTGACCACTGTTAGCCTTTGTAGGGCGGGGTGCACCAGCTAGTTAACCTGTCTCATAACTCATGACCTCGTTAATATTTTTCTGTTATTTTCTTTTATCCACAGCGGCGCATCTGCTCAATATGATCTAATATGCTTCAGGACAGAGAAACCGCACTGTCAGGTTTTCTCATCACATCCTGGTGTTTGAAGATTTACTATACTTACACGCAACTTTAAACCGGGGTCGGCAACCTTTTTGATATGAAGTGTCATTTTTAATTTATTTTGGAAATGTCCGTACCATACTATATTAGAATAACATCCTATCCTTTACAAAGTGCTGTTTTGAGAGCAGAAAGCAGACTGAAGTGCGTCACCGCTCCAGCAATGCCATGAGAGTGAGCGAGACTGTGCTTCCCGAACCACTAAAGGATCCATCTGATACATGCAAACATAACCATTCAAAGTTTGCAGATTTTTTTATGTTTTTGAAAGAAGTCTCTTATGCTCACCAAGGCTGCACATATTTGATCAACAACGCAGTAAAAACAGTAACATTGTGAAATATTAGGTAATTTAGGTACCAATTCTCACTGTTAACTAGTTGCTTATTTGTATGCATATTACTAGCATATTGGCTGTTTATTAGTACTTATAAAGCACGTATTAAAGGGGTCATATGATGCTTTTTTAAAGATCATTATTTTGTGTATTTGGTGTAACAGAATATGTTGACATGCTTTAATGTTCAAAAAACACATTATTTTTCAAATACTGTACTTTGAGACTTTAGTCTTTGCAACTTCAGGGATCTTATCTATGCACAATCAGCTTGTAACACTCCAAAGAGAAAGGAAAACTTGAAATCGCATCATATGACCCCTTTAATGCCTTATTCTGCATGACCATATTTTAGATCCCTTAATTCTTGCCTGCACATGCCTAGAATTAACAACTAATTTACTATTAATAAGCAGCAAATTAGTTTATTGAGGCTGAAGTTGTAGTTAATAGTTAATTAATAGTGATAATTGGTCCTTACATAGGATAGGCCAAATAGGACAGTTTAAAAGAACTTTTTTCTATAGTAATATATTTTAAAATGTTTATTGCTGCGATGCAAATCATTACTCCAGTCTTCAGTGTCCCATGATTCTTCAGAGACCATTCTAATATGCTGATTTGCTGCTCAAGAAACATTTCTGATTATTATCAATATTAAACACATAAACATTTTGTGGAAACCATAATACATTTTTTCCCTGTATATTCTTTGATGAACAGAAAGTTCAAAAGAACAGCATTCCTTTGAGCTAGAAATCATTTATAAAATTATAAATATCTTTGCTGTTACTGTTTACTGGGTAACACATTAATCTAATGCATCCTTGCTGAATACAAGAATTAATAATATTTTATTTTATTTTGCTGAATAAAATAAATAAAAAATATAAATAAAAAATTGCACTAACCCCAAACTTTTGAACGGCAGTATATACAAATGCATCATATAACTTTGTGTAACTATTGTGTATTTTTACTTTTCCATTTGCTGCTTGGCAAGTGCTTATTTTGATACTAATATTGATACTAAATACTAATCTTGTGTAAAGCTACCAGGCTCTGCTTTCAACGGTTGATGTGAAGACCCTTGGATACCTTGTTAAAGACCTCCATGTGATGTGATTGCCTGAGTGAAAGTAAATGACTACTGAAACACAAAGACGGCTGCCCTTATTTTCCTTCCCACATTAGAACGTATAAAAGTGAGGGTGTTGTGCACAGTAATGCACGACACGCTGAACAGATCATGTGTCAGATGAGCACTTCGTGCCGTCGTCTCTCACCCAAACGGCTCCTTTTTTCTTACCTAACTGCACAGAGCAATGCACTTTTGTGGGAAGCAAAACGATACTAGCGCAGAACAACAGGCTCTTACCGCAAAGGCTTATGGCACAATGAATGCACCTGGGCTGTCCTGGTCCAAAACAATCAGTATTTATGAGCCCAGGGACAGCCACTGTTGAAACATGCCCACCCAAATGAGGCTTAACAGTCCGGTGGCCCAGCAAACAAGGGTGTGCTATCTCTCTGTCTCTCTTTCCAGCCCCTGGAAAACCATTTGCTGGAGGAAGTTTGCTCTCATATTGAAAACCGCCAGCCATTGAGAGCTCCGTGCTTTCAGAGCAAACAGCAACAATGGAGATTTTTGCAGGGGTTGAGCAGCAAGGTGAACAAATCTCCCTCTTCTGCACAGAAACAGCCTCCTTTCCTGCTCATTAGAGTTGGGAAAACTCAAACAGCCCCTGCCAGGGCCTCCACAGCCCAAAAACAAACAAGCAGCTAGAAAAGAAAAAAAAAAAAAAAAAGGCGGTTTGACAAGGGGTTTGTTTTCCCTCTGTAGAGGAGACAGAAGTCCCAATCAGCTCTCATTGCGGACACAGCTGCAAAGATGTCTGGGCCATCCTCTCATGTGTGGATTTGTTCTCTAGCTGTGTAACTAGCGCCCTACTGTCATGGGAGGGGTTCAAACATAAGGGCTTTAAGGGCAAAGTTAAATTGAATGCCTTTGTAAGGATCCAATAACTCTGCTTCTCAGCATGAAAGGTGCTGTTACTGGCCACTCGCATGCTGATCTCTCATGCTCTGCTCTTTAGCACTGCACACGATCTGCAGGACGCAGGTAAAACCCAAACGGGTATTAACATTCCTGGGTTTGGAAATAAGAACCGCTGGTTTTTATGACCCTCATCACCTCCCAAGACAAAACCATCTCACTTTCCATTCTCTGGAGCAAAGTTTTCGTTTCAGATTTTTTTTTTGTTTGTTTGATGTAGGATGAGTGCATCTATTTAAATTCCACAGTCATGCGGCATCTAAGACATCGGACAGCCACACGCTAATAGTTTTCACTGATTAGGACCAGGTGGAGATGCAGTCATACTGACCAATTTAAAACCCAGCTGGTGAATCACAAGCAGGCCTGTCCAAGTTACCATGGGCAGCTCACGGCGCACATGTGACAGTCCAGTGCCGCTTCGCCTCTTCCAAATGCACACATAAAAAGAGACAGAATTAGATTGCTGGTGCTTAAGTAAAATCAAGAGACCTCGTTCTCCACAGAAATGCATTCTGACACACTGCACTAATCAGTTAATGTGCATTAATCATTTTAGTGTAATGCACTGTAATGTACTCATTTATACCAATTTCTGCCCTCACAAAGTGCCTTTATATAAACTCTCTGTAGTGTTTTCTGGTCATCATTAATGTCTGGAAGGATCGATTTCAAGTTAAGACCCACTCAGCAATCACCCTGTGACTCTATTTTTCCTCTTGTTTGGTTGTTGTCTGTTTTCTCTCTCTGTCAGAGATAGTATACCAAAGAAAAGATACAGTATGGCACCACAAGAACACACACAGGGCCAAACCCTTCACTAGCAACTATCCTGGGGTTTCCCAAAAGCAACGATGGTCGCAAGTTCCGTCGTTACCAATAGAGTTCAATGGAACGAACCACCATAGTTAGCTAACGATGCTTTTGGGAAACGCACCCCTGAGCAGAGACATCAATATCAGCAGATGACGGAAAATATACATGCACATACACATATTTGCATGTGCAAAATGTGGGGTCAGCAACATTTTTTTAAAAGAAATTAATACTTTAAGCAAGCAAGATTTATCAAAAACTCATTAAAAGCAGCACAACTGTTTTCAACATGAATAATAATCAGAAAAGTTTCTTGAGCAGCAAATCAGCATATCAGAATGATTTCTGAAGGATCATGTGACACTGAAGACTGGAGTAATGATGCTGAAAATTCAGCTTTGATCACAGGAATAAATTACATTTGAAAATATATTCAAAAAGAAAATAGTAATTTGAAACTGTAATAATATTTCACAATATTACTGTTTTTACTGTATTTTTTACCAAATAAATGCAGCCTTGGTGACATTTAAAAAGCATAATGTTTTGACACGTACTGTATATATATATATATATATATACACACATGATCAAGATGGCTGCCACGGGAACTGACATGCCATAAGGATGCTTACTATATGTATGAATATTATACATATACGTGTTTATTTGTCTAAATAAGCTGTGTGTGTTTGTGAACTCTCATTGTCTGTGTGTCCGGTTGACAGTGTCTCTCTGTCAGAACTTGTGTTAGTGTTTAGATGCATATGGAGCTTGCAGGCCTAAGTGAGCGTTACAAGGCCAGCTGAGGAGTCCAGCGAGGGACCACAGGCTTGCGTGCTCTCTCCAAACCCTTCCATTTAGCCCTGCGCAGAGCTGTGATTACTGAGAGAGAGGGGGAGCAGAAATGAGCCAAGGAGGATGTGCTGGCAAACACGGACAGCTGTTTAAAGCCTGAGAGGGAAGCCCAGACTGCAGCGGGTTAACTAACGCTCTCTATGTGGGCCAGTGGAGCAGCCAGCACATGTATACACAAGGCAAGGCAAGGCAAGGCAAGGCAAGTTTATTTGTATAGCACATTTCATACACAATGGTAATTCAAAGTGCTTTACATAAAAGAAAAGAAAAAAATATTCACAACAATAAAACAAGGAATTTAAAAACTTTGAAAATGATTGACTTACACACTCACATGCATGTTCTCTGAGATTAAATGAATGACGGCCGTGTAGTTTTTGTAATACAGTACCAAACCTACTCTGGTTCTGTCTATGAATCATGATTAAATCCATTTGCACAGTTTCACATGCAATTTAGGGTTCAAGTTCACACAAGCAGAGCCAAACATGGACAGACGGTGGTGTCTTAGTGGTAAACATGCAGCGCTTTCGTCTGGAGCTTCCAGACAGAGGACTTTGTCTCTCTTCAAAGCCACAAGGCTCCATATATCAGCGGCTAGAGCTTGCTGGGCTGTCAGCCACCCTCAAGCCCACATGCTGATTGTGAAATGGGGAGGAGAGAGGCAGGCCTCCTACCAAGCCTTGTTTAGCGCCTCAGGTCTTTGTCCTTCTCTGGACCGCCGCCACCTCATGCCCTCGGAGGCCAAAAAACAAAACAAGACCCTGTTCTTCAGGCTCAATAACAAAACAAGGACACAATCGACATAGGATTTGGCTCTTTAAAGGCAGGCTGGCTATTCTGGCGTACGTGCATTTTTGAAAACAAGCTGTGACACTTAAAGTGAGCAATGAAGTCAGCATTTGGCGACAATGGAGCATCAGCTTAATCGTCTTTTTTTGCTGTACTCCACAAGGAAATCGGCCAGAAGGAATCAAATAGGTTCGATTTTCATTTGGCTAAATGTCTTTTCATCCAAAATCACACACTTGGCCCACAAGTTCTGTTTTGGAAAACATTAAGATATCATTTTATACAAATGAGCGAAAATGTCAAAGTGGTACCAGGTAAAAGGAATTTCCAAATCTAACAAAGCACATCCGTCTACATGACTCCTCTGAGATTGCGTTTGTGATTTGAAAGGCGTAATTGGAGGACAATAATGTCACTTGTTACAGAAAGGTACAAAGCAGAGGAGAGGAGCAGAGGAATGCCCTTCAACAGCAATAACTCAAGGCTTAGAGTTGAGTAAATTGGTTACCAGACGCTGGTGTTGGGCACAGTTCGGCTTTAAGCCACTGCCTCAGAGTGAGGGGAGTACGGCGCAAAGGTTAACTCTATTATTGCAGGTTTCTGAACTGGAAAAAAAGGGGAATTGGAGTTTTGATTGGAAACAAATGTCAAGGGAGATGGGCTTGGCGAGGAATAGGTTGGGTTCTCTTGAAACCAGAGACTGAAATAAATGTGAGCGTGTCTTTGTTAGACACATCTCTGTGAGGTGTTTTTTGGGAAATTAACTTATTAAATCTATAAGCATACAATATTAACATTCATCTTCTGAAATGCACTGAGCCTTAGAATAAAGCAGAGGTTCCTTGCACAAACACCCACAGGTAGCCTCTTTTTCTACTTAACACTCACAGACAAATGTCTCCACAGGTCACGTCAGGCAGAGAGCTTGATGGGGCTCCTATTTTACTTCCTGTCAAATCCCCCACTGCCCGTGCTTGACCTTGCTCCGTAAACAGCACTCAAGCCTTTCTGCACCCTCACTTAGTGCTGGGCGGTATGACCAAAAATTTATATCACGGTATTTTTCAAAATTATACCGGTTTCACGGTACGTAACAGTATTTTTTTTTCATGCCTGACCGGGTGTTAACCATATTTTCTACTGATTGAGAGAGGAAATACTGCAGTATATTGACTTAGAATGCCCTATTTTACTGTCACGATGAGTGAATATTGTCAAAAAATACCACACTAAATAGTGACTAAACACGACCCCTTTTAATACATGTTAACCAGGAGTCACTCTCATTTACAGGTGCATCTCAATAAATTAGAATGTTGTGGAAAAGTTCATTTATTTCAGTAATTCAACTCAAATTGTGAAACTCGTGTATTAAATCAATTCAATACACACAGACTGAAGTAGTTTAAGTCTTTGTTTCTTTTAATTGTGATGATTTTGGCTCACATTTAACAAAAACCCACCAATTCACTATCTCAACAAATTAGAATACTTCATAAGACCAATAAAAAAAACGCGTTCGCGGGACAGCACTGGTGAAATCTTCCAACTGAACCATAGCTAAGGTTTATCCAAAAAAGTCGCTAGGTTTGTCAGTAGTATGAATATTCTATGGAAAAAAGCAGCTAAAAGGGTCTGAAAGTTGCTAAATCTAGTGCTAAAGTTGCGCTCGTGTGTGTGTGAGACGCAGGAACTAACGGCAGGGGGCGGTGGATATTTGTGGCGGTCAATGTGGATATTGTGGATGAGTTCTTCTGTGTCATCACGTTCTATTAGTTCTACAGCTTCAGTTTCGGAACTTTCACGCTTAGTAACACATACAGCTGTTCCCTCACCACAGTGCAACAGTGAAAAGGGACCCCTTTCAAACAGTGTCGCGTTCCGAACGTTGTTTAAGCGACATACACCGGTATTGCGGTATTTAAAAAATTAATATCATAACAAAAATAAACACCGGTATTCGGTATGAACCGGTATACCGCCCAGCACTACCCTCACTCTTCTAAAAATTCACCTCTTCAGACTGTTCAAAAACTCTTGTTGTTACTAAGGAACTTTGAGAGGTAAAGGAGACTCAGAGTTTGTCACCTGTTTCTCCATTTCCCGGGACCCCCTTGGCTTTCAACGCTGCCAGCTTGTCGGCCAGTGTGGCGGAACGGTCACGCTTCTAGCGAGAGAGGAAGAGATGTTTTGTCATCACTGTGTTGAGTAACATACCCAGAGCAGGGTTCGGTATCTCTCCGGCAAAGACAGCGCTTAACGCACTACATACTATACATTATGGTGTGGTGTGTATTCTCTGAGGCAGAACCTCTGTGATTTGCAGTGAAATCAGTGTAGTCTAATTCCTGAGTGAATGACTTAAGGTGCTGCACATTTACTGTTGTTTGGCGAATTTTCGTAGGCGAAATCCTATTTTTCAGTTGGAATCAGTCCGATCTGAATTTTGCACGAGCAAAGATTTCCTAACGCAGATTTTACAAAGGGTTAGTTATGTGGATTTGAAATTGATCTTTGCGTGAGCTGTGCTTCACACATTTCTGCACTATTGAGAATAGACAATTACCTTTTTTTGCCCACAAAAACTCACAGACATTTTGCTAACTTGACCATACCTTTATGGAATGAGCTGGTTCTTTTTAGTGAACCGAGAAACCAGTGTGATCTGATTGCTGAATATTTTTTATTGAATATATATAAACATTATAACAAAAAATATTAGACTGCATTTGTGTTGCTACTGAAACATTTGTGTAAACATTTGTAAGAATTCATTTAATTTCTGATTTGCTAACTGATAACTGATCTCAACTCAGTAAGAGCTGCATTCCTTTTACCAAATATTTCTTCCTAAAGTACTAAAAGAATTGTTAATGGAATAATTAAAGATCTGAAACGGATTCTGAATCAGAATCATTCAATTATTTACGATTTCCATGCCTTTAGCATTCCAGAAACTTACGCAGTTCCTATCAGGATGTGTGCTGTAATAGTAATCGAATTTTGAGGTACAAGGTACTAACAGTGTTGTGATCGTAGCTAATCGTTATTCACACGTAGTTCTCCAGAGCAGCTAAAGAGTGAGAGCCTCATACTGCTAAAGTCTGGAGCGAGTTTCCTTCCTGGCAGTCTCTTTGGAGTGTGTATTATTACTCACACATTTGTATGACATTAGGCCCTGCTGGTCTGCTGAGAATAAACCGCAGTACCTGCCAAGCGGCACGAGGACACGCTAAGCGTACATTGACCTTTGCGGTAAAATTCTCACATTAGAGAGTTTTGGTGTAAAATGGCATTCATGAATCGTGCATGGCATGAAGAGGGAGCTGTCAGTAAGTTTCAAAACAGATCAGGGTATTTTGCGTCTCTCATTAAATAAATAAATAATAAATAAACAAAATTAGCATTGCAGCAGCTGGGGCCGCACGACGCTTAAGGACTGTAGCAACTGTCACGACAACAAACTGCAAGTTGTGATTTGGATAATTAGGTTTCCAGGGTAATCGGCCTTTCTGATTATACGATTTATTTATAACTAAAGGCAATGCCTGCCTTCACAACCTCACATTGCTAGTGTGAAGTGTAGTTTTTGCTCTCAAAAGCCAAATTTGCTTAGTTTTTTTTCTTTTGAAAGCTTATGAAATATATATATATACCGTATTGTCCCGAATATAAGACGATGTTTTTTTCTTGGAAATACATCTGAAAAAACGTGGTCGTCTTATATTCAGGGTCTAGACTTTGACATGTCAATAATACACCCACAACACTAGGTGGCGCCAAATACGCATAAAACGAGTGTGCCATGAAATACGTAATGTAATGCGTGTTGTAAAGAGCGCGAGTAAAAACAAAAGAAGCAGAAAACCTTACAGCTGCATGAGTCGTGACTGTCACGTTAGCCTGATGGGACCAAACTCCCTTTGTGATTTTAAAATGTAAGACAGTACCCAGATTTGAAGACTACAGTAAGATTTAACTTCGACTGTTAATAAGATTTTGGTAGGCTACTATTAGATGGATAGCCTAAATATCCTAATTCAGATGGGCTATTTTTTATTTTTATTTTTTTTAATGGTATATCAAAAAGTGAATATTTTTAAAATGTGATTGTTGGTACATTTTACCAGTTTTTACCATACTTTCAAAACAAAAATTAAAATAGGAAAAATATGCAATATGAAAATAATTGAAGACAAAATGTGTTTTACTGAGAAAAAACAAGATTTGGTTTTTAAAAAGCCTTTTTCCAAAAGATACATCTGGAAAAAGGGGGGTCGTCTTATAATCAGGGTCGTCTTATATTCGGGCCAATACGGTATATATATATATAGAGAGAGAGAGAGAGAGAGTGTACCATATATGTAAATTTAAAGCATAATGTATAACCCTGATAATATAATGTATAACCCTTTGTGATAATGCTTATGCTTATTGTGATCTTGCTTATTACACAGAAAAAAATATATATATCTTTTTATAATCAGGTTAAACAGGTCTTTTTAGCCAGGAAAATAGACTGTGGAGGGATAATGGGGACATAAAACCAGCATGACTATTTACGATAGGAACAACTACAGTACGTTGGTTAATTATAATTTAGCAGGCATTATGAACAAATATTTGACCAGAGAATGTTGTGATTGACCAGTCAAAATCAAGTATTCCGGAGAGGCCTGTAACAGTATATAGCATATCATTGAAAATATCATTGTAAACCATTTTTCAGTGTAACAAAACAAGCAGATGTACTTTTTCTAGTCTGTTTGGAAGACAGGAATTGGATTAGCCTTTCATGAATGTGTGTGCGCTGTGAGGACTGGAGGAAGTGTTGTCAGGGCTCCAGTTCCGTGACCTTGGGCCAGGAGCGAGTGTAACCAGGTGAGGGCCTGGTGGGGCCCAGCCAGGCGGCTCAGTTTTCACTCAGCAAATTTCATTAATACGGGCTCCCCAAAGAGCCTTTCATCTCCACAGTCAAAAGCTCTTCCGGACTGAGTGGGCTCATTTATTGAGAAACGGGGCTGTGCTACTTAAGGATGGTGTTCGGTTATTACTGGAACCCAGGGCATTTTTCGGGTGATTAATGTGTGTGTGTCACTGTGGGAGCGAGTGACTGCATCAGAGAGTATAATTCTTGGAAATAAGTACTTATAACTGCAGTCGGTCTATGTAAGCTAATGCGCTCTGAAAGTGAGAAATTGTTCCCGCTCTGATGCGATTGTGTTTAAGTGCTATGATTTGCAATGAGTCTTGTGAAAGGGGACAGTGTAGGTCAGGGCACTCTCAAGGCTAATTGAAGGCAACTGAAACGAGGGCTGCCACTTTAAAAAAACAAACAACGCTACGTTACAGAGCTAACGTTTACATGTAGAAAGCACGCATGCCAATCAAACAGCCATGCACTTTATCTCATTATCAGGAGACCCTCTGGGACGAATATGTAAAGTAAAGCTGTGAAAACGTTGAATGTAACAATAACATGGCACAGACTCAACTTTTGCACCCTGAGTATTAAATCATTCAAACAAATGTCAGAATAACAGATATATAAATATTTGGTCTAGATGTCAAAGTCACTCAAATATAAAAATTGTGTATTCTCATAACGTACAGTAACAAACCTGTAAGACTTTTTTTCTTCCATCAAAACATTTTTGAGGAATATCTTGGATTTTTAATAAAAATGAAAGTGAATGATGACTAGGACTGTCAAGATCCAAAGTTACAAAACGGCAAATATCATAAAAGTAGTGCACATGACTTGCTTACACTTCAGGTTTATTATAAGATACCAGAAGCTAGATTTGGTTGAGAAATAGACCAAAATAAACTAATTCTTTTGAGACAAACCTTTTCGATGAATCAGTTGTTGTTGTACACAACTGATTCATTAATTCGGACTGATTTGGTTCTCAACTCACTGACTCAACGGTCCAGTCGAAGCAGTTTTAGTCTGTTCCGCACATGAAAGTTATCAGAAGGCTTCAGAAGATTTGTATGAACCACATTGAAGACACTTTTATAGTGTTTTTGTCCTTTTTGAAGCATGAAAGCTTCTGTCCCTATTCATTGTAATTTAATCGACAAGACTGACCAGTAAGATTTTTCAAAATTTCCCCTTTTGCATTCCACTTAGGATATAAAGTCATATAAGTTTAAAACAACATGAGGTTAAAAAAAAAAAAAAAGTAATTTTGGGTGAAATAATCCTCTAAAGCAGAGCTTGGTCCCAAGTTATTTTATGGATGTTCCCACAAAGATGGTAAAGAATGCCACTCACCGAACCTTCCTGGAGTCGCCTGTCTGCCAAAGAAATGTTAAAGCAAATCATCACACATGAGAATCATCATAAAACAAGGCGACAGTTTTGCCACCAGAGCCAATGTCAAGCATTCGGCAGCGTTTCCTTAGCAACCGTGTTAGGGCATCCTAGAGCCAAGGGAGGTTCTCAAGGGACCGAGTTTGGTGTGACAGATTTATAGTGATAAAAATATCCTCTTGAGATTTATGAAACTGTTTTTGTTTTTGTTCTAGACAATGGTTTTGTCAGAGTGCACTGGGGGTAATTACATGAGGGTTGTTAAAGAACATAATGTCTGTGCAGATTAACACAATTTACCCAAAAATAGACTTGGGAACAAAAAATGATTGATATGAATATCTGTTCCAAATTATATGAATATATGCAAATGGAGGCTGTCTCTAAATGTCATTTAACCACCAAAGACACTGACAGAGTAATGATTCTGCATGAACCACACTAGTCTTCCAAGACCAGGCTCCCCATTCCAGACCTGCCCACAGAATTAAAGCAGCTTTGGGGGGCCGTGTTAGGATTAAAGTCCTTGTTCCAAGAATCTCGGCATTAATGAATGTCATAATTAGAATAAGAGAGCCTTTGCTCAAGTGAGGTTCACGGTCCCAGGCATTACACCATGTAATTTGACTTGTTTATCCCGAGGACGCCTGGCAGCTGCAGTGAGTCAACGGAGAGGGACGCCTCCTTCCTTTGTGACCGCCGCTGCCGTGACATCACAACGCCACATTCCGCCCCCCCGCCCCCCCTCCCCATTTCGGCCTCCGTTATTCCCGTCTGTAGGAGAAAAGCTCCCCAGTGGAGGTGGCTGGCAATGGGATATACGAGTGTGGCTTTGGCAACCCTAAGCCAGGCCTGTCTGTGATGTCCCCTAAGGAATCCAGGCCGAAAATAAGCAGGATTAAATAATCCAGGATTAGAAATGTTCGTCTGACTTTCAAGGGAGGCCCCAAACCACAGGTCTGTCAACTGCTCCATTGACACGTCGTAAAAAAACAGCGTCTGCCACTTTGCACGGCCGCCATAACTCTCCCGTCACATGAAAAAGTGGACCAGTCTGGAAGTGAATCAGACGCACGTGCATTAGTGGCCTCTCAGGCGCCTTGATTAGGCTTCGTTAAAAGAGCGTTATAGGTGGAACATGGCCTCAATTAGTGTGTCGAGAATCTTGGGGGCCACAGGAAATGGCGAAGACTTTAGCGGCCACGCATCGCAATAAGAGTCTCGGAGCACAGTACATCCACAAATGGCTCACGGCGCGTGCTAATCACCCGCAATTCCAAAGCCTTACAGAAACAAACGCATGAAGCCTAATGAGACGTTGAGATTTGTTTCTGTACAGATACAAGAGGTCAGTTGAACCACATGAAGAAAAACACTTTGCCAGTCAAGGTCAGCGGTGATTACTGAGCCTGTGGCCTAGACATGTACCCTCTCCATGGACTATTAAAGCCACATGGACTGTGCTCTCCAGGCTCCTTACGTTTCTGAGAGGTCTTCACACATGCACACACACACGTTCACCAACATGACAGTGCCCAGACACCTTTCATAAAACAGTATGACCATATGAGGGAGTGACGCCTGCAGCACCGTGTGCGCGGCAGCTTTCAGGCCTACAAAAGGACCTTTAATCAATCTCACATGTTTTTAAATGTGAAGCGTTGATGCATCGCTTGGAAAAAATGGGAGAAATGCAAAAATATGCTCTCTGAGGTCATCACATACGCACCAGATGACTGCAAATCCCTCACGTCAAGTCCATCCCTGGCTAATGCTCTTGGATAAAGTCAAGAGCTAACAGACATTTAGATTTACCTCCTTGTTTGTCTCACATTGTAAATATGTAGGTGGATCGGCCTAGTGACACATATGATGTTAAGGACACCCTATCGACAGAGCAGGCCCTGTAAACTCCCCAATGTCTCTTCAGCCAACAGCTAATCAACATGAGGACACACCTAATAAAAGCCTGACATATGTACTCCTCAGGGTGGGGAGGGAGATAAGATCGCCGTGGCTGTAATCTGTGACATATACTACCGCTTCTCTTCTTTCACAAGTCGTCACTCTTGTTTTACTTGCCCACATTCTTTCATGTGCCCTTACTGAGAAATTAAATTATATTATTAAAATTGATGACAGTAAAAATTTGGGGTCAGTAAATTATTATTTTTTTAATGTTTTTGAAAGAAGTCTTTTATGCTAACCAAGGCTGCAATTATTTGATCCAAAATTTAAACACAATTTAAAATATCTGTTTTCTATATTTTAAAATATAATTTATTGCTGTGATCAAAGCTGTATTTTCAGCATCATTACTCCAGTCTTCAGTGTCACATGATCCTTCAGAAATAATTCTAATATGCTGATTTGCTGCTCAAGAAACATTTCTTATTATTATAATTTATTTTTATCAGTGTTAAAAACAGTTGTTCTGCTTAATATATTTTAGGAAAACAGTGATACATTTTTTTTTCCAGTATTCTTTGATGAATAGAAAGTTCAAAAGAACAGCATTTATTTGAAATAGAAATTTTCTGCAAAAATGTAAAAGTCTTTTATTTTATGCATACTTGCAGAACAAAAAGTATTAAAAATACCTTAATGACCTCAATTTAAGTAGTATAAGTGGAAATAAATATTACAAGTGATTTCCTGATTTATTTCAGATTTTTAAAGAATGTGCTGCTTAATTTCTCATTACCATAACATGTCATGCTTAAAGTTTGGACTATATAATGTAACAAAAAAAATAAAAAATGGGGGGGGGGATAGAATTTTAAATAACATATATATATATATATATATATATTATACATGCATAACTTATTTAATTATTAAATGCCTCTCTCAGTAGACCTTCAGTGTAAAGTCACATGACGACTGCTCATCCAATCACCCAGAATCCTCAAAAAAATAAATAAAAAATTTGTCAAATCTGTGGCAGAGAGCTCACAGCCAGATACTTTTCAGTGGTTTACAGCAGAACGAAAAAGACTTCAACTTTTAGTTTCTTTGGTTTATAACATTGCAACACTGTCATTAAGACCCTGGGAATTAGGGATCTCAGTTTTCACTTCGCATTACCCCTTCTTCTCCATGATTAATAGGTGCAAGTAAACATATTTTTTTCTGAAATTGAAAAATCAGATTCAGATCCAAGTCAAACAAGACACATGTCGTTCTGGAATCATCTCCCTTTGGTTACCCCAAAATCCCCTCGCCCCAGCACACCCTTTGGGTGCAAAAGAATCGTCCACAACCTCACTTTTAACGCGTGTTTGTGCTTTTCCCATTTAAGATGAAGCCATTTTTTTGCTCTTTTTAAATAAGACATATAGTTTATTGGACGTGGCGCTGGCGCTGATCACATTGTGTCGTGTTTCACATTCATCTCTCCCTCCAGCTCCTTGAGGAAACCACTTTCATCTTTTCTCAATGCTGCACGCTTGCACAAACGTCTTTGTAAGAAACACAATCTTCTTTTCCCTTTCAAGCGTCTGCAGTGGCAAAAGGCTACTTCAGTGCAGCCTCTATTTATTTTCATTTAGTTTGTGTGTTTCTTGTTCAGGTTGTTTGTATATCGCTCCAAGCTACTGTTGATAAAGATTCCCAAGGCTAATAAGGACCCCAGGCTTTTCCGGCTCTGTTATTTTCATCTGCGAAAGCACCGCTAGCCGTTTCTGTGACACATGGCATAATGATCTACGTCTGATTACAGACCCTCTCGGGGCACGTGGCTGTCACCCCATAGTGCGTCTTGCATTGTTTGTGCGCCAAGTGTGTAGGAAGGCAGTGAATCACATACAACCCTCCAGAGTCTTGATCATAGGAAGAAAAACACTTGTTTTGTTTTTCTAGGCAACATCTGCAGTGTGTTGAAGGTCACTAGAGAAGGCTGGGTGGACAGCTCATTCTCCCACACGCCTTTGATGCAGTTTTAATTTTGACAGCAAATTTTGATTTAGTTTTAGTCATAGTCTTTTGACTAAAATGCCATTTACTTTTAGTCATATTTTAGTCATCTGAATTGTTTTTAGTTTTAGTCTAGTTTTAGTCGACTAAATATCATAAGATTTTAGTCGACTAAATCTACAGTAAATTTAGTCGGCTAAAATCTAATGGGTTTAGTTACAGTGCATTTATGAAGCATTTCTCTAAAATTTCCAAACTCATTATATAGGTTTGATATTGTGTCAGGTTTTATCATGATAGACACCGATTTAACTGCGGTGACACACAACATGCCTTTATGTTAAAATTAAATAAAACCACTTCAAAGACATGGTCTTCTTATTAATGAAATACCAATGGTTATATAGGCTAATTATGCATTCTTTATAGCAAATTGTTTACCATATTCTTCATTCTTTCAAGCAGACATATTTATTTCTATAAATAAATTAAGATTAATCTTTAGGGCTCCTAAAGTTTTTCAGTGAAGAGCAGTGCGTGATTTTCTGTCTTTCTGTTCTTGCTTGATTAACATCAATGACTCGGACAATAGCAACTAAACTAGGCTGCTATCCCTTTAAAACCGAATGCACAGCTGCAATGGATGCAATGTACTGATAAACGTTCTCCCTACTGTTTACGTTCACTTAAGACGTAATCAACTGTGTTTACATGAATACTCGTCAAATGGACAATTCAACATCATTTTGAGTGTAATTCTCCATTCATGCGACGCGAAAGAGTACACGCGCGCTGTGAGACGCGCTCTCTGTGTGTGTATGCTTCAGCGTCTGCACTCAGAAAACCGGACCGAAATGAGTTCTCTCTTGCGTCGTCAGATTTATCCATATGTCTGCTCTTCTCTTACTCCCACATATTGACATTTTTGAACGTTTTATGAGACGTGCAGAAAGTCTATGTTAGCTTTTGTCCGACCAGTTCATATGTTCGCATCTAACCTCCGAACCATGCAGCAGATTCGTGCTGAATGAATCTCTTCCCAAATCATCCCTCCCTAACATTTTCTTCTCGTTTTTATTCGTTGACGAAAATGTCAATACATATTTGTCATAGTTTTTGTCATTCAAAAAGAATTTTAGTTCGTTATCGTTTCGTTGTCGTCAGTGAAAAAAATGTCGTTGACGAGAATTATGACGAAAATTATTCCTCAACGAAATTAACACTGCTTTGGTGTTACTTCACAGTAATTATTTGATTATTGAAATGATATAGTTGTGGAAAAAGTGCTATCCACCACCAGAGTTTTTGTCGTTTGACAAAAGCATCCTTTAAATTTAGTCAACATTTCATCACATCATATTCAATTTTAGTTTGACTAAGATGGTATCAAATTTTAGACAAAAATTTAATTTTATTTGAAGAGAAATTAAATCAAATATTTAGTCATTCTATATATTACCTGTAAGCATACAAAGACCAAAAATGGCTTTATCCTAAAAGGCTGATGGGAAAAACACAAAAACACAAGAGAAAGGGACAGTGCACCCAAAAATACTGTTGACGGTAGCCATTGACTTCCATAGTATGGAAAAAAAAATCCAATGGCTACTGTCAACTGTTTTCTTCTTTAAACATTCTTCAAAAAATATTTTGTGTTCTGTTAAAGAACACAAAATAAAGAACATAAAGAAACTGATATAGGTTTGGAACAACTTGAGGGTGAGTATATAATGACAATTTTCATTTTTGGGTGAACTATCTCTTTAAAGAAGAGGTTCGGATGATTTCTTTTGTGAAGGGGTTTTAAAGTAACCAGAGGGAGATGAATCCAGAACAACTTCTGTTACAGAAAAAAAGTGCATATAAAAATACTAGTGCATATACTAGTGCACATAAAGCATATACTAGTGTATATACCTCATTGCTCTTTTTTTTGTTATAATACCTCTTTTTTCGCTGTTTATATCTATATTTATGTATATTTCTATTCTGCCAGTCCTTGTGTGCTGCTAAACAATTTTTCGTTGTTTTTTAAACAATGACAATAAAGATCTATTCTATCTATTCTATTATATTCTATATTCACAACATGATATACATTCTGACTAGAACATAATTTAGTTCAGGTTCACTCATGCATTTGCATCATTTTGTGCAGATACAGTTGTAATATTACGTTTATGTTTTTCATATATCTGTCTAATCTCATATTTTCATTAACAGTACATTTTAGTTAAAATCGCTTAATTATCGTCATAAATCATGTTTTTCGTTTAGTCTCAGAAATTTCAACAACACTCTGATAATGAACATTTTTGTGAGTAAACGTGTGGTCAGATTTACGTTGTTTGGCAAATTTTCACCGACAAAATCCATTTATTTCAATAGGAATCCACATGTTCCAAGACTTTCGCGACAGATTTCCCCACAAAAATTTCAGTTGGTCATACCAATTTGCCACAATTTCTTGGTTTAATAGTGACATCTGTGTAAGTTATGATTCATATATCGCTACACTACTGATAACAGACAATGGACCTTTCTTCTCATGAATTTTCGCATTTTAACAATGATTTGAGAGGGGATGTTTTAATTTTCCACCCTCTCCACTTTATAAACTATTCCCATGATACAAAATACAGTCTAAGATCATAAGTGGTCACACAATTCAACGTAGATGGCCCTGATGCACCCTGGACTTCCCTCTATGCTGCTTTTTTCATAGACAAGTACCTGTCCAGCAATGAGTAAACATTACAACACATCTCATACACACCCATTGAAAAGGGTCATCCAAACCCATTCCAGAAACAACACAATGCAAACCGCACTTACAAACACATACACACGGCAATCTAAAATGAACTCCTTCTGAGGCCCAGTTTATGTTGGCATGCCGAGTTAAACGGAGCCAACAGAGACAAAAGCAGGGGGAAAGAAATGACATAATGTAACAATTTATCTGTGCATATTTCCCAGATTTGATGTCCAAAGACTCTATTGCAGAGTTCCCAAGCATGTTGTATAGATAGCAATGAGGCATGCATATTCAGCTAGCGGCTTGTCTAAGTGTGCGTTTTGGGTGCGTAATGACCAACCGCTCGGTGTTCGAGTTCAGCCAAGTACCTCCTCGCAATGCGGTGGCCAGAATGACTAATGGAGGTCTGAATATCTGAACTCACTTTGTGGAGTCGCACAGGAAGATAAAAGAGAAAAACAACAACGAGAAAGTTGAGGAGAAGCGTCTGTTTTCACTTAGGTCCTCCGCGCACCACAAACCTTCCCATTGTTGCCTGAAGGAGGCTGGCTGCGAGCATGGCCTCGGATCATAAAAAGAAACTGTAATTAGCTAAGTGACAATTGAGTCCGTCATAAAAGAAGGGCAGCCTGGAAGTGAACCCGAACTGTTAGCTTTCTTTCACTCTCATAAACTGACCAGAGCGTTTTGTTTAGCGTGCCGCTCTCACTGTAAACCGGCCCTGGAGCGTGTGTGTGTGTATGCGCGTGTGTGTGGTGGCTGGCAAGCCAGGCGTCCAGTTCTGGATGGCCGGGTCGATGACTAACTTGCCCTGAATCGCCTGTTCTCCCTACTCAGTTGCTACTGGCACATCTGGCATGCTGACTGTGCCGCTTTGTGCCATCTCAGGCATGTCAAAAAAAGCTCTGACATTTGACCAGAGCGTTTTCGTTGGGATTTCAAGCATCTTGACATCAACAAGACAAGTGCTTCTTATGCGGGAGCCAAGCACAGAAGCTAGACTTGACTTGCTGTTGATCCAGAGGATGTTGTAAACACAGCAGCGCGGCGCAAAAGTGCTGGCCTGTCAGAATGCTTTCCTGGCCTTTTGTGAAGGGCAAAACAGCACCGCTGCCAGTGGGAGGAATCCAGTCAGGATGAGCTCCGCTGCTCTAATGGGGCTTTGTTTGTTGTTTTACTCACCCTGGCTTTTCCGAGATGCACGCTTCTGTACAAAAACATTCCTCGGACTCATTTTGTGCTTTGTTCACACTTGCAAAAACAAACGGAACGGTTAATACTTCCAGTAACAAGGGTGTCAAGATGGGTTCAACAGTTTATCAACCAGAGGAAACTCTAAACCTAAATAAAACCATGAAGTCTAATGTATACAATTAATCTAATGCCTCTAAATGCACAGAGATGCATGGTACCGGGCTTAGCATTGGCTTTAAATTGACTGATTTCAAAGTTAGGTTTCATCCTGTTCAATCTTGTCTATAAGAAAACTAATCACTATATATATATATATATATATATATATATATATATATAAACATACATTATATATATATATATATATATATATATATACATACATTATTTTTTATCTTTTATCAGCATGGATGCATTAAAGTGATCCACAGTGATATTAAAGTCATTTCAAAAACATTCTATTTCAAATAAATGCTGCTCTTTGAACTTTTATTCATCAAAGAATCCTGAAACAAATGATTCCGTTTACACAAAAACATGAAGCAGAACAACTGTGTTCAACATTGATAATAATCAGAAATGTTTCTTGAGCAGCAAATCAGCATATTAGAATGATTTCTGAAGGATCATGTGACACTGAAGACTGGAATAATGATGCTGAAAATACAGCTTTGATCACAGGAATTACAATTACATTTTACAACATATTTAAAAATTTTTATATTGCACAAGATTACTGTTTTTACTGTATTTTTTATCAAATAAATGCAGCACTGGTGAGCATAGACCTCTTTCTACAACTACAATATATATATTAAAAAAATTTAATTATAATTTAATTAAAATTTATAAAAAAAAAATTTAAATGGTTATTTTTACACAACTTTGTTAACTGATTTTTTTCTTTTTCTTTTTCTTTTTTTAACAAGTACACACACACTCTCACTCATACACACAAATCATGTAGCTCTGACCCTGGGTTTTTAATAAGTGGTGTAGCATTAGTGATCTTTACCAAACAGATTAGATCTACACAGTGAAAGTGTGCTGGTTTGTGTCTGGGTGATGTTAATGGGACTATAGTGATGATAGAGCGGCAGCTCTTGAATTTTTCAAACTCAGGAAGAGGCTGAAAGTTCATTTGGAGGCTGTGCTGCTAAAGAAGGAAACTCACGAGTGCGTGGTCACTGCAGTGCATTCGTTCTTGCTCTTTCAAACATGTGCAAGCAGTTCTGCTCATTTAAATCCAATTACCTTCTCAACCGGTCGTCATGGGAACCACCTGTGATAAACACCCCAGCACATAATGGCCCCAAACTATTTCCCAAATTATAGGCGCCCTCAATCAACACAACGAATTAGGCCTTTTCCCCTCTCTCTGCTTCTGTAGAGCGGGGTACTCTGAGTGCTCTTTCTCCTGAGACACATCTTGGCTGAGTCCAGAGTGCAGATCATTGTAAAAACTTGAATGAAGTACCAATGCACGCATTTCACATTTTGCATGTTAGCAATTACAGGTGATGTAAACTAAAATGCAGATCGAGTATTTGAACAGAAATTCTTCCTTTGCCACAAAATACCTTTAAAGCAGCAGGCAATAGAACTTTGGCTTGCAGCTGTTAGTTTATAAAGTCAACATGATAAAATAAAAATGAAACAAAACAAAACAAAACTTGATTTTAGCCTCGAGTTAGATTGGATTGTTCCATTCCACAATGGAAAAAGTAGTTGGTAGGTTGAAAAAAATGAGATGGCTTAACCTATGAAACATAAAAAGATCAGGAACATGTATTAAAAACTAACAGTGTCAAAATAAAGTGATTTCATGTTGACTTCAATTAATCTCTATAAGCATTTCAGATGTTAGAGCATTAAATCAATCATCATTACACAAATTCCCCTGCAGGTTTCCTCTTATCAACAGCCTTGTAAGACATTTTATGAACATCATTTATGCAGGTTAACATGAAATCAATAACGAAATAATAATAATTAATCCTGCCTCTAGCTAAGCTGATTAATAGAGTCATGATGATTCCAAGTCAGATAATCAGTGAACTTAGAATAGCAAATGCGAAGAAGTCAGAAAATCTTTAAACATGAATACCGCAGTGCAAAACCACTTTCTCTGACGCCACGTAGATTTATCTTATCATACTTAATATTGAAAACATCTGGTACTGCTATTACGACACAGCACAGACTGTTAGGTTAATTTTGAACAATCAGGCCTTGCTAAAACAAAATAAATCAACAGTTTACTCTGCATTACAGACTGACCCAAGATTCTCTCTGGTGGGTCTGTGGAGTCGTGCATGAGAGACACAGAGCTGCTCTACACCGAACACAGCAGTGCAGCTTTAGGAACACTGGGTGGCTCTGTGGGCCCCACAGCATGCAGGAGATTTATTAACACTACAGACCTACCCCATCTCCCCCATAAATACAGCAAACAGTGTTCCCACAGGCCACCATTTCTCGGAGTCAACCTGTCGTCCAGATCCACCTGATCTGTGTCTGAATGAGGCACAAACAGTGTCCAGGGAGAGGATATGATTCCACAGCATGCTGTGAAAGAGGGAAATGCATAACAAGGCTACAAGTCAACAGCCTTCAGTGAAAATGCAATGACTTTTTTTACCTCTCGGATTCAGAAACCTGAACATACGGTAAAACCATGGTTGCACAACTGCAAACATACTGCACTGCACCCTCACAGATTGTACTTTTATAAACCGCAGAGGAAACTAAACTAACGTATTTCACAATCTCGATGTGAAAAGGAGGCCTTAAGTGTATCTAAATTTACTAACTAAACGTTCCCCCATATCGTGCACGTTTTTCTTTATTTGGATGCTAAATTGCTTACATGTGTAATGGGATATTTTGGTGCACACAATATACATAAAAACCTCTTGTCCAATAAAATATATAGCCAGCATTTTAGATTTTGCCTACAGCTGCAAACTACACATTGTGGTGTAGGAGAGAATCTGGCTGCTGACTGAACCTGAACATCTGCATGCAGAAGATATTCATGCTCACATCTTTCAATAGTTCAAAAAACGTTTACTTACTGGTAGCAATTTATAGGCAGGTATGTATTTGATCTAAAATTGTGTACTTTCATTGAACAGTTGCATGTCAGCAACAGGGCACATTTTTTGACCTGAACTTAAATGCAAGCATATTTACAACACATTCCTGATGAAAATAAACATCTTAAACCAGCCTAAACTGGTTGCCTGGTCAGACCAGTTTGTTGGCTGGTTTTAGAGGGGATTTGAGCACTTCTCAGATAGTCAGGCTGGGAGAACTGCTTAAACTTTAGTTTTTTCTCTTTGAATTGTATATTCAAAAATCTTTACTGACCCTCTAACTGTTTATTTTCACACTTTCCATACTTGGCATTATGTAGCAGTTTGACAAAACAGCACTATGCAACTTAATTCCTTCACCAAAACAGTGTAAACAGGTTTATTTATTTATTCCTCCTGTCAGCGGAAACAGAAAGTGCTGCGTGGGCAGTGACTCGAGCAGATGTCCGCTTTGGTTTCTGCCTGACCCACATGTACTTGGTTTCCTCGAGTCTGACAAGGTTAAGAAGCTACCGGCAAATGCCACTGCCTCCATCTAAGAACAGCACACCAGGTCATTAACATTTCTCAGGTAGGAATATTAGCTTCCTCTGACTGATCTGCCTTTGGGGGGTTAAGCTCACCCATTTCCCACTACCAGGTCCAAACTGTGAATTTCAAAGTCCCTTAGTGTACATCAATCAGCTCACAACCCTGGGAAGCCAGTACAATTCGAGAAAAAAAAGTTAAGTCGTTGAGCTTTCTGTATATAGTTGGCTTTCTGTCAGGACTCCAACGTCTTTGTAGCTTGTATTTATCTAAATATGTCTTCGGAGTAAATCACAAAGCTGTCTAGCTTTTTGAAACTGGCTGAGCGCAGCCCTATTTTGGAAGACGCTTGGCTGGATTCAGAGAGGGTTCATTTCTCTGAAAACGATCAGTAGGCCACTTCTGAAAGGCCTGAGCTAGAGCTCTATGGTTTATGTGCTCGGGGCATGTTGAATTATTAGCCAGCTATTGTGGGTAGACAAACACTGCATCGCTTTACACAGCAATATAATGACAGAGTTACAGTATTATCCCTTATTACTTGATAATCACCATTTATACGGCAGCAGAGCAGTAACTGCTTGTTTTTATTATAGCTTTTCAGGACCCAAATATTTCAAGGAGTAGTTCACCCAAAAATGAAAATTCTGTCATTATTTACACACCCTCATGTCAGTCCCGGCCAGTCATTATAATAAAAGAAAATTAGTACTGGGACTGTCAAGCTCCAAAATTATTAAAAAAAAGCACTGTAAAACTCTTCATATGAATCATGCACTATATTCCCAGTCTTCTGAAGACATGCAATAGTTATGTGAGAGGAACAGGCTGAAAATCCACCCTAGCTCTCTATGAGCATTTATGAGACTTCTTGAGAGAGGTAGTGATTTGAACCTTTAATTCAGATCTTTTCAAAGAATCAGTTCCAGTTCACGAACCCGAATCATTTGGTCAGTGAGTTTGAATTAGTCCGAGTTGTCAACAAATTTGTTTTGCGTCTCAGCAATTAACAACCCACTGGATTGAAAGATTTTTTCAGTGAATATCCACTTAACTTTTGATTGGTTTTTCGTACAAAGCTGACTTTAGCAGAGTTTGAACAGTGCAACAGTCATGTGAACCACATTTACGGTACTTTTGCGCTGTTTTGGAGACTTTCATGGCATGAAAGCTGTACTCCACATTCTTTGTAAAAGCACGACCAGCATATTCTTCTACATTTTTCCTTTTGTGATCAACAAAACAAAGAAAATCACACAGGTTTGGAACAATATTCCAAGGTGAAGCTGCAATAAGGGTTAATAAGTCATTAACCAATCGCTTAACTGTGCCATAAGAAGTCATTACAAGACTTTAAAAGCACAGTGCACTCTGTAAAAACAGCAATCGTTTTGAAGCACGTTATGGAGAGCTCATTAAGGGAACCAATGAGCTAAATGGCTTCAGAGAGTCTGCAGACTTCTGGAGTCATGTTTGAGATCCAGGCAGGAGCTGAGAGATGGTTTGTGTTTGCAAGGCTGAGAGAGCCAGACCCCCTGCCCATCTGTCGAGCTGAACTCCACCGCTTCAGGCCAACAGGAGCGGGGCAGAGCACGAGGGGAGAAAACTCAATGTGTGGGACAGTGATTTGTTTCTGTTAAATAAAAGAAAACAACCGTTTAGAAGGCAAATAAACCTGTCATGGATAGAACGAGAGAAACAAAAGACATCTTCGTGATGAAAAAACTATGGCAAACAAACACGTGCGCTCAGAGGGAAGGAAAAAATCCAACCTCGGCACCCAAATCAGGCAAACTCGAGATTCAATCAATTGCCGCTGTTTGGTGGTCATTTCATGCCGACTAACTGCTCGCCTCTGCCGGAATAATTGCACCCAGAAGATTAAAGAGGGAAAGTTTAAAATTGGCTGATGGGAAGGGGACATAAGACAAGATGATGCATTCTGCTTTCCGATTCCTCTTAATGCACCAATCACATGCAACCTGAGCTTGGGGTAATGGCTGGGTCTCATGGGTATCACTGACCGAAATATCCTACACTACCAGCGCAGGGGCCCGTCTCCGAACAGGAACTGAAGTTAATATAGGGGCTCATTCAGCTGCACCGTAAATAAATAGGAGCAGGCATGTTCAAGACTGCTTTCCAATTCGTCATTCGCTTTTCATTATTCGGTTTCACCGGCTAGACAGAGAGATCTAGACTTCTAAGAACAGGGCAAGGGTGGAAGAACTTCTAGAAGCCTGACCAATCCCTCGGATAAAGTGTGTAAGTGCGCTCGCATTGAGTATGAGGTGCATTTCTGAGCCCACACAGTAAAATCTGTAACTGTAACCACAGTCTTTCCAGGCTGCAGAGAGTGCTGACCACAAATGGCCTCCGGCAGTCGTTACCGCACACGTCTCTGCAGGGCTTTTCCCCCACGACCCACAGACCTGTCTTTCTCAGTCTCCATCGCCCAAAGGCCACTATCCTCTCTCTTTTCTTCATTATTCATCCGCAACGTCCTCTGCTCGCATTTCATTCCGCTCCTGAGTCTTACTCAGCGTTAAAACGTGCTCTTTACCTTTCCCTGACCCCTGTCAGTGTTTCCAGCTCTGCTGGCCATGGACGGCCCCAGCCTAGCTCCGTCTAACCCTTCCCGTGTGCGACACGGTTGGCTTGCTTTCCCCAGCTGGCCAGTCTTGAGGTTTTTAATGGGAAGGTTATGGGTGAGGCCGTTCATATCGCACTAACATCAACCAGTGTAACGAACCTTGACAAGGTAAGGTTACAAACCCTGCCATAAACCGCTCCCGCCCTGGACAATCTTCATTAGGCGTACTCCAGTTTACATTTAGAAAATGTTAAAATGAGATGGAACAAATAAACTGTACTTTACATTTGCTGTTGGAAAAGAGAAGAACAGACATTTATAGTAAACATTTGGACTTCCGCCTGAGCCAGCTCATTATCTCCCTGTAATAGACAAATATCAAAATACAGTATAGACAAGTATCAGATAGATATTTATAACAGATAAATATCAGTGTTTCATTAAACGGAGTATAAGTGCAAACAGCCCACCTTGTTAGCAGAGGCTCTTTACACTAGCTCCACCCACCAATGTCTGGTTGGCGTAGACAACATTACAAAAGACGCGCATTGTACAAAAGGCTCACTGGCATATCTTTCGACGCGATCAACCTGAGTTCGAATCTTCCTTTTGCTGAACTCATTCTTCTCTCTTTTCCCATCACATATCTGACAGGCCTTTTTTTTTTGTCCCGATATAAAGTGTCATCCATTTAAAATATGATAGTTTACACTCAATATATTATGACTGCATGCAGTTTTATAATGTACTACAATTATGAGGTGCAAATATCAGCCATTTTTTTATGTATAAACAGAAAATTCTGCTATTTTTACATAGTGTAAATAGAATCACAATCTAGTTTCTGTTATATAATATAACAGCCAATTAATGAGCAGTTTTATTTTTTTTAATTTTCATGTGGTACATTATAATGTGATGCCTACATTCACTTTTAGCATTTATTAATTAGAGTTTTTAGCATTTTATTTCTTATTTATTTAGACAATTTGTCATTTTAGTATCGTTATCATTATCAAATTATTTTAGAAAATAATTATCAGGTTATCATTATCGGTTATCGGTATTGGCTTAGAAATTAGACTGTTAATTCCAATTCTAGTCCATATAATGTCATTAATATCAAGCTAGAAAAGCATGTTCTATGAGTTGCTGGCTTTAAAAACCATTTGCAGTCCCGTGCCATACTGTACATTAGTGCAAAGCAATAGTAGTAACTTGTGAATGATGAGCAAAGACACTCATGTCTAGTAATCTTTCAAACCAGGGAAACTATTATATACAAAGCTTCAAATGCCAGAATCTGGGCCAGCCAATCCAATCTCTGTAGCTTCATGGAAATGTTTCAAAAACACAAAGCCGCTTGCAGAACTTAATGGTGCTCTAGAGCAGTGGTTCCCAACCCTGGTCCTGGAGGCACCCCAACACTGCACGTTTTACATGTCTCCTTAATCAAACACACCTGATTCAGGTCATCAGCTCATTAGTAGAGACTCCAAGACCTGAAATTGGAGTGTCAGAGAAAAGGGACATGCAAAATGTGCAGTGTTGGGGTGCCTCCAGGACCAGGGTTGGGAACCACTGCTCTAGAGTGACTCCTGTGTCAAAATCGGCTTCAAATAAACACTTGTAAAGCTTAACCTTTGCTCTGGCACAGGCCTGACCTGATCACGCTAGATATATTGACGATTGTAAATTCATAAATGAAGTATCCCGCGGCTGGTAAGCCAAAAATGTCCCTGATTCAAAGCAGAGCAGGAAAATATTCAGAATAAGAATGTCGTTTAACCAAGGAAAATATTCCCTCTAGCATACCTTCCCCTCTCCATCAAGAGAGGTCGTGTCACATTAAGCTTGGCCCGGATTCCCGGTCCATCTAAAAGAATCACATCTGAATGGGCTGAAGGAATAACACAGAGAACATCCCTGCACTGACAGCGTCCTTAAAACAGCGTTTGGGAAAGTCAAATATTTTAGCAAGATCCTTTCCAGTACAATGATCAAAATTAAAACAGTGGGAAGTTTGACCGCAAGCTTTTCCAGGCACCGATATCAAAGGGAAGCGATGACTTACAGGCGGCCCAACTTGGGTGTGGATTGGAACAGCAGCTCTGGCAGGACCTGGAGCCGGTTCCGGTTCAGGCGGCTGTGAGGAAGAGAGGACAGGGAAAGAGCAAGAGTTAGCGTGGTCAAAACATCTACAGTCAAGAGCGAAGAAACGTAACGTAAGAATGATCTTATGCAGAGTATAGATCAGTGGGTATGCACTTGGGTAGTTAGATTATCCAAGACAGAAAGAGAGAGTAAAAAACCAGGGAAACAAAGATGGAAAGGTTGTTTGACTTGCACAGCGACATGCAGGCATCTGAATACCTAGATGGATGAGACAACAAGGCAAACGCAAACGACACACGGACAGACCAATCCGTCTTTCTGATTAAAGAAACAAGCCGAGTCAACGTTGTTATTAGGATCAGCAGCATCATGACTGGCCAATAGCTACATCCTGGGCTCAGGAGTAACAGCTGTGCTGGGGCTGATGGGAAACAAATGTACTTCCTCTGAACATGGTCTAGGTTATCTCCAGCAGTGCTCTTTAAAGGCTATTATCACTCACGTGAGCCTGGCCAGACTGACTGTGGGCTTTGATAGGATGACCCTTATCACGCGAGTATGGGTTTTGATAATAGCATGCAGGGTCACAGAGCAAACCAAAGGTATGTGGAGGAGGAACATCACTAGCGTTTTGTTTTGAGGATCTACAACGTTTATAACTTAGTTCCTTGCTGTAGCCTTCAGGTAGACTCATTCTTGAAGGAAAGAGTTGGTTTTCTCTTGCTACGGCCTCAGCTCCATACCTGAGCCTGCTTGACAACATCTTGTAATATCAATAATAACATAAATGGATCTTGTAATAGACCTTAGTCAGGGCAGTGCCATATTTAATTTTTGACAGGAATGAAAACAAAGCTACAGTATGAGGGATATAAATAATGTGTGTTCAATGGATTGTACTGCTGTTTAATAACATACAGACTGTTCAACTGATGAAACTTCCTTCGGAAAAAAAACAAAAACTCCATAAAACAGTTGTGAATTGTTAAAATTACATGATCTAATACCTTTATACAGTGAGTGCCGTTGTAAAGACTCTATCCCTCACAGCCTTGTTAATTTAAATCCTCCGATATAAATTTGATATGGCATGTAACCTGATAAAGGTCTATTGTGCTTTATGAATATGTGGGTCAGTGACTAGAATTCTATCAATTTATTAACCGAAACTCATAAATACAATTAACACACCTTTTCTAAAGTTTTTTTTATTTCTTAATTTGACACTGAAAACTGTAATGGCTGCTGAAAGCACACAAGAATAAATTATATTTTAATAAAAAGTTTAAATGTATTAAAATAGAATACTGTTAATAATATTTCATAATTTTAATGTTCTTACTGTAGTTTGATCAAATAAATTCAGTCTTGGCAAGAGACTTTCAAAAACATTGAACATTTGAATGGTAGTGTATATTTAAAGAAAATAAAAATAAAAAGCATTAGGACACTCACATACATTTATGGTGTAAGGATTTTTTTTTCATTTGATGGTCACCGCATTACATTTTTATATTAATTACATTTTTTAATTTTAACTTTTTTTAAATTATATAAAATTATTTTTACACCATAAAAAAAATCAAGATGAAATAAAAAATAAAAATGCATGGTTCTAAAAACTCAACGAGTGTTTTAAAGTAGATTTTTAAAAGATTTTTCTTTATCGTAGACGCTCTTATTTGTCATTGACCTCAGTTCAGATGCTTTGATGTACAGGGTTTGAAGGATCAGGCGAAGGACTTGCCTCAGATTTGACTCTTGTTGAACCTTTTTTTATAATCTATTTTTAAGCACCATGTAAGTCACAATGTGTAGCATGAAAACATTTCTGTTCTTTCTGTTTCCATATCATTAATTCCAGAGCCCTTGCTCTCATAGTGGGGTCAAGCTATTTATATGTCTGCTGGGTTACAACAACAAAAAAAAGTCACACTCGGGTGTCAGATGGAGGGAATACAAGTGAACGCACTGGCCGTTTCTCCGTTGAGAGCGGGTCATTGAGCTAAACGCTGTGAAATTCCAAATACGAGTGACACAATGAGGAATGTAGATCTTAAGATCCAGATAAACCAGACCCACAAAACCACCACAGAGACAGATTCTTCAGAGGTGGTAAACAGACTCTCGATGACGGCTGCTGATTTTGATGCACGTTCGTAACTAACATGTGGTGGCAGCTGCCAACAGACTCGGTTAAACACAGACAGAACCGTGCAAACATTTACAAGGAATGAAACGCACTGAGACATCTACACATAAACAAACTCAAGGATGCTAACACAGGCAAACCACAGTCCAGGCATTCTTTAACCTTGTCCAACGGCAGTAATAGCTAGCATGTTTGGTCTGACCCTATGGTCAATTTCACTGGGAAGTGTTAAGATTCTCACCAGAAAAGAGCAAATGGCTGCGCTCCAGATGTCAGGGGGCAAACGAGCAATTAAACCCGCTGGACTTGAAATGAAAGTTATGGAGGTCACTTTCAAGTTCTCAAAGTTCTTTTCGCTTTTGTGAAGATGTTGTAGATTAAAACTGACAAGGTCAATGTGTTGCTCGTAAACAGCTACAAATTCTTTTTTCCAAAGCGCACATAGAGAAACATGTGGAATATGTATCACAACAGCATGCGAGTTCAATCATTTCTTCTATTTGATACTTACATTCTCTCAAGCTGTTTGAGGTCCTGAAATGCTCCTCTTTCGATCACACTTATTTGATTGTTCTCCAGATGTCTGTGGAGGGGGGGGAAAAGAACTTCAATATCCAATCAACTCCGGCGATTCAACTTCAACTGACATTGATTAGGTCTCTTAAAATATTGAAAGTTGACAGTTGAAAGAGAACTAGAGAACCTCGTGACTTCGCTTCGTCACAACAGCGCACGATAAGCATGCAGGCTTTCCTCATGAAAACCAGAGCAGATTTCTCTCTGATTTTATGAAGTGTGCGGTTGCCTCAGCAGACCCTCGTTCATGTCCAGCATGCTTGTGACGGCGTACCGGAGGGTATTTTCAGAGCTCTCCTCTATTCTGAAGACTTTGTCATATTTCAGGGCCCTTAAAATTTTCCAGATGCATTACAAAGACAGCACATCTCCATAGCTATTTCTTGTTTATGTTTGAGTCTCTTTGAATCAGGGCAAACGCGCAGTGACACGCATTGGACGCACACAGCCACTAAATTACATTCGGCACCGGATAATACAAGCAATCCTCCAAAAAGAGAGACAATCCTGAAGCAAAGTGCCTCTAAAGTGGACTTCCGCTTTCTGGGGTTATGAATGATGTTTTTAAAGCAAATGTTTAGACACGCAACTGTTTTTACAGCCATAATCCATGCTTTGTCATATCATTCTGTCAGGAAGAGATGAGACATTTGGCTAAGCCAAGGGCTTTTTTACGAATGCCGCAACTTTAAAGCACAATCCAACATGGCAGTCCAAAAACACAAGAGATCCCACAGGACGAGCCTAAATTGATTTGTTCGTAATAATTGCATTCTTCACTGATAACAAACATATCATATAGTCTGCATCTATCATAAATCTGTGCCTGAGTAACTATCCGGCTCATTCTTACAAATGGGGGATCAACCCCTCCGTGGTTTATGTATTCGCATTTAACGTAATCCCTTTCGATCCCGACCAGATGGGTTTTGGTGTGTGCTGAAGAATAATAACGGTTCTTTTTCTTCATTTTTCACCATCTCTCCCTCTTTCTGTTCTTTGTCTTTCTCGTCTTTATAGAAATGTTTTGAAGTTTTGCATAGAAACATATGGGACACAGGAAAAACACCTATGCTTTCACAGGGGCTGACAAGAAGAGTAGAAGACCTGTCTATTGAAAGGGTGAGGCAACACACATGGTATTGCTGGAACAGTCTTTGTTATTCTTGCCTTAAGCGTTAACCAAGTGCTGGTTTATAGGAAAGTCCCAGGTCAGTGCAGACGGTGCTTCCCTGAGGACCTTTGAATGGGAAAGATCTATGTCCCAAAGTAAGGTCAATCTTTAACTGTAATATTTAATTATTGTTAATTTATTAGGAAACAAAAATATAATAATGATCATTACTTTAAAACAAAACTGATCAGTGCTTATGAATGTTTAAAACACATTTGTCAATCAAAAGTCAAATGGTGCAACCAAAATTCAGACACATGCAGGAGTGTAAAAAATAAATAGGAAATGATATCAGAGGGCCCATGCAGACCCTCATAATTGTGTGTCAAAGTCATAAATTATGGCCATGTTATGACAAGGCAAGGTTAGTTCCAGTTGTAAAATGTCAATTGGTGTAACTCTCCAAAACCCTTTTTATATTTATGAATTAATAATTCCGATATGTTTAATTTTTTAATTTGTATTTCCTTATTTTATTTATTAATTTATTGATTTAGAAATAAATTACATTGCAAATGGCACTTCTCTGAGGACTTTTGGGTGAGAAAGATCTTTGTCCCAAGATTATCCTAAACTTTTGTCCTGGTTAATTTATTAATTTATTATTATTAATTATTATTAATCCAAATTAATTTATTTCTTTGCAAAAATACTTCCATAAATAATAATAATAATAATGGTTTAAAAAACATTTGTCTGCCAATCGAAGTCATGTGTTGCAACAAACATGCAGAAAATAAATAAATAAATAAAACAGGAAGTGATTTCATAGAGAGAACCCCTACAGAGCCTCATAACTGTATCTTAAAGTCATTAAAAGTTCAGGTTGTAAAATATCATATGATGTAAAATGTAATTTGAACCTACATTTCAAATCTTTTTTGAAACTAATAAATTACAGTGCAGCTTACACTTCTTTTTAGCGTGGGAAAAGTCTATGTTTCAGAGTGAAGCACAAGCGTGGGAGAGTGCATAGGTGTGACTGGATGCTTGTCCCGAGCTATCAGACAGAGGGGATCACGGCACAAGCCTTCCAGAGAGATAAGGGTTGCCGAGGCTGTTCACAGGGCCCAGGGAGAGGCTGATTTTGGTGCACGCCATGACCGTTAATCATAAACCACCTTAAACTGCCTCGTGCTGCCCGCCAGCCACTGCCTCTGCTTATGACTGCTCTCTTGGGTGTTTATTTTACTCCTCTTTTTCACTTGTTTATTTTTATCTCCATTCCACTCTCTTTACAGGCTCTCGTTCAGGAAGAAAACAGCACAGAGAAATATATGATTACAGTCATTAAGCTGAAAGAACACTTTCTCCAGAGAAGCCCAACTTGCTAGATCACCACTGCCCTGCGCCTCTCCTAGCAACCGTCCGTCATTTACAGTATTTATTCTAAAGGTTAACGTTTCTGGAATGGAATATATTGTCACATATTCTTCAAACTTAAGAACAAGTTTGAAGATTGACTGCATCTAAGGCGATGACTTCATGCGAGGTTCAGTCACAGGGTCATGTTAAATGTGTTGGATTTACTCAGCTTAAATGTCAGTTTGTTTTAGTATGACTTGTGCCGTAATCCTCCCGGCTTTCAGCCTCGAACCCTTTGATGGCTTTGACTGTAAAGACAACACGGAAGAGGAGGGGAACTTGGGAGTTAACGGAAGGATTAACTGTAAGACCGAGAGATACAGAGTGACATCTTACAGCACGCGCAGGTTCTTGAGGCCAGAGAAATCCACTTTGGTGATCCGGGTGATGTTATTCCGGTCCAGATCCCTGGAAAGAAAAAAAAAAAGGGGGAGAGGGATTGAGAAAAAAGTTAAAAGCTTTTCATTTCACTTATGCTTTCAAACATGATTTTTCAAGTCTCAGCTCACAGCAGAGTCAGTAAACAGAGAATTTAAATTCAGAGGCTCCCTGGCAGTGCCTCAACGGCCCCGACTCGCACCAGATGCCCGCGGGGCAATGCTGTTCAAAGCTGGAGTCTGCCAGGGAGCATTAGTGCCATGCTGTGGAATACTGAGTCTGAGAGGCCGAATGCCTCGCATTGTGCTGGAGGCGACTCCCTTTCAGCATGCTGCTATTGAGCTGCCTCGACTCTAAACATTTCCATGCACACGCTCTCATGCACGGCTCAGGGTCACGTCAGCATACACCTGCCCTTTTCTGTTCTACATGTGCAATTACTCTATACAATGCAATTATTTTCTTAATATGTTTAACTGGGTCAAAGTCCCTTTCAA
>NW_015642825.1:1080484-1096961 GCF_001515625.1 Sinocyclocheilus rhinocerous
GGGTTGCCGAGGCTGTTCACAGGGCCCAGGGAGAGGCTGCTTTTGGTGCACGCCATGACCGTTAATCATAAACCACCTTAAACTGCCTCGTGCTGCCCGCCAGCCACTGCCTCTGCTTATGACTGCTCTCTTGGGTGTTTATTTTACTCCTCTTTTTCACTTGTTTATTTTTATCTCCATTCCACTCTCTTTACAGGCTCTCGTTCAGGAAGAAAACAGCACAGAGAAATATATGATTACAGTCATTAAGCTGAAAGAACACTTTCTCCAGAGAAGCCCAACTTGCTAGATCACCACTGCCCTGCGCCTCTCCTAGCAACCGTCCGTCATTTACAGTATTTATTCTAAAGGTTAACGTTTCTGGAATGGAATATATTGTCACATATTCTTCAAACTTAAGAACAAGTTTGAAGATTGACTGCATCTAAGGCGATGACTTCATGCGAGGTTCAGTCACAGGGTCATGTTAAATGTGTTGGATTTACTCAGCTTAAATGTCAGTTTGTTTTAGTATGACTTGTGCCGTAATCCTCCCGGCTTTCAGCCTCGAACCCTTTGATGGCTTTGACTGTAAAGACAACACGGAAGAGGAGGGGAACTTGGGAGTTAACGGAAGGATTAACTGTAAGAGCGAGAGATACAGAGTGACATCTTACAGCACGCGCAGGTTCTTGAGGCCAGAGAAATCCACTTTGGTGATCCGGGTGATGTTATTCCGGTCCAGATCCCTGGAAAGAAAAAAAAAAAGGGGGAGAGGGATTGAGAAAAAAGTTAAAAGCTTTTCATTTCACTTATGCTTTCAAACATGATTTTTCAAGTCTCAGCTCACAGCAGAGTCAGTAAACAGAGAATTTAAATTCAGAGGCTCCCTGGCAGTGCCTCAACGGCCCCGACTCGCACCAGATGCCCGCGGGGCAATGCTGTTCAAAGCTGGAGTCTGCCAGGGAGCATTAGTGCCATGCTGTGGAATACTGAGTCTGAGAGGCCGAATGCCTCGCATTGTGCTGGAGGCGACTCCCTTTCAGCATGCTGCTATTGAGCTGCCTCGACTCTAAACATTTCCATGCACACGCTCTCATGCACGGCTCAGGGTCACGTCAGCATACACCTGCCCTTTTCTGTTCTACATGTGCAATTACTCTATACAATGCAATTATTTTCTTAATATGTTTAACTGGGTCAAAGTCCCTTTCAAAGAAAATTTGTTTACTCAACGGCCATAACTTGCAATGCCTCCGGGCAGTTATTTCGGACATGCAACTCCGAGTCTGATCCACTTGAATGGGGAAATCCTGAAATCCCCAAAACTGCTTGCCATACTCTCATTTAAATACCATGTTTCAAATAAGTAACTAAATTTGATGTGATTTACGCCATTAATTTTGTTTCCTATGCTTAAATAGTGTTAAAAAAGCTTATATTTCAGGCTGGTCTGGCCAATGCGCATGTGCAGTCCTAAGCTTACATCTCAGGACACTAACTGTTTCTATCATGGACTGTAAATAAAGATGGACGACGCATCTCCACTTTCCTCCACTTTAGAAAAGTGAAGCCAAAACATCCCAGTATGGCCGCTGTCATCTTGAGCCAATAACGTCATTTGGAGCCAGAGTCTGCACGGTAGAGATTCATTTGGAGCACGAGTCTGCGTGGTTGATTCATTTGGAGCTTGAGTCTGCGCGGTAGTGATTCGCTTGGAGTCAGAGTCTGCGCGGTACTGATTCATTTGGAGTCAGAGTCTGCGTGGTACCGATTCATTTGGAGCTTGAGTCTGCACAGTAGTGATCCATTTGGAGCCAAAGTCTGCTCAGTAGTGATTTCTTTGGAGTCAGAGTCTGCGCGGTACTTATTCTTTTGGAGCTTGAGTCTGCGCTGTAGTGATTCTTATAGAGCCTGAGTCTGCACAGTAGTGATTCATTTGGAGCCCGAGTCTGCGCAGTAGTGATTCGTTTGGAGTCAGAGTCTGAGCAGTAGTGATTCATTTGGAGCTTGAGTCTGCACGGTAGAGATTCATTTGGAGCCTGAGTCTGCGCAGTAGTGATTATTTGGAGCCTGAGTCTGCGCAGTAGTGATTCATTTGGAGCCCGAGTCTGCGCAGTAGTGATTCATTTGGAGCAAGAGTCTGCGCAGTAGTGATTCGATTGGAGTCAGAGTCTGCGCGGTACTGATTCATTTGGAGCTTGAGTCTGCACGGTAGGGATTCATTTGGAGCCCGTGTCTGCACAGTAGTGATTCATTTGGAGCAAGAGTCTGCGCAGTAGTGATTCATTTGGAGTCAGAGTCTGCGCAGTACTGATTCATTTGGAGCTTGAGTCTGCACGGTAGTGATTCATTTGGAGCCTGTGTCTGCGCAGTAGTGATCATGAGCTGGAGCAGCAGTATCAAAGTCCCACCCAAACTCCCGCAGACTCAATCACAAGCTCACAACCATGATACCACACCCCGTTTTCATAGCATCAAATAACTAATTAAAAGCTAACTTTTTAGAAAAATGAACACTTGAACATACATCAGCGCAGTAAGAACTACCTAAAATGACAGAAACCACCTTTGGGAAAAAATGTATTTGAAGTGTAAGTTGATTTTTTATTTTGGCTTACGTTCCATTTGTTTAAATGAAGAGGGCAGGGTTTATGACCTATACTGAAGCCAGCCACCAGATGGCGATCGAAATGTTTTAGCTTCGCTTTTCATGACGTGTACGGCACACTTGGTTTAATTGTAAAAAGTGATTGCAGCGATTGGTTATCACAACTTTAAATTCAACAACAAAATAAGTAATAATGTGTTCTTTCATGCTTGACTTAAAATTATAAATTTAGTTAACTTTAGTTTAGCTAAATTGGATTAATAGGTCATCTCAACACATTATAAGTTAATGTAACTAACTGCAGCAACATTTTTCACAGTGCAATCGGAGCTAAAGTGACACCCTTGCCTCTTTTATTTTGAAGGTGGGACTATTCCGCCTTAAGTCTAAAGTCTTTATCTGGGTCTGGTTTTTTTTTCTTTTCCATACAAAAATAAGACAGCTAAAGACTAAAAAAAAAAAAAAAAAAAAACGAATGAGAAGATGGGAATAAACTGCTTGAGAAAGACAGACTGCATGGAAACATTTTTGTTTGGAAAACGTCTCCTCTTGAATCTGAATTAATTATATATTGCCAAACTAAGTATTTTTCCACTCTAGTCAATACTTTATCCATCCTAGACTGATTTATCAGTTGTTTCAAGCGTGTCTCAAATTGTATACATTCACTGAAATTAGTATACATGCCAATGGACTTCCTCTGTGGGCACTGTTTACTGGAGCCCCCGCCACACTGAAAAGATTAACGCTGAGAAATATACAGTGACATATAATGACACACGCATACACATACGCACTAACATCGGGCTGTCTCAGTGTGTTTCTCATAATATACATAAACATTTATAAATCTGATTTAAAGGCATATTGGATTTCAAAAGACTTCCCCAGAACCACAAAACGCACATAAAGCAGACTAGTATGAGCCATATAGGAAACATATTACAGGGGACAGGCCATGTACAGACCCCGGATTCCATAACAATGATCCTCTCCCAGACGTCGGCTGTGTTTCAAAACCTAGGCAGCATTATTGTGTGTAGAAAGATGATGCTGTCTATGTAAGTAGCACACTTGGTTTTGAGACATAGCCATTATCTGCTATGAAAACCAACAATGACAGCATCTTTCACACCCAATTTTTAGCATACAGATATAGAAAAATGTGAATTACCTGAATCGACAAAGATGTTCAACAAAAATTTTCCCAAAAATTTTGTCCCAACTGGCCTAGGGTTGTCTGAACAACTGCTGATTAAGCATGTTAAGAGTTTGAGAGCTCCCACCATGCACTGCAGCGTGAATAAATCAAGTCATTACTGTTATTATTGCTTTACTTTTTGCTGACTTCTTTATGGTGTTGTTTTTGTTGTTGTTTTTATCATCACTTATTGGTTGTGTGGTAATGTAAAGACCTTATTTCACTTAAAAGTGTTTGTTGATTGTCTGTGTTATTGAGGTACACTATTATTCAAAAAGTTCTGTTTTTTTTTTTTCAAGCAAGGATGCATTAAATTGATCAAAAGACAGTAAACAACATTTTAATGTTATAAAAATATTTATATTTCCAATAGAAGCTGTTCGTTTGAACTTTCTATTCAAAAAATCCCAAAAAAGGTGTATGGTTTCCACAAAAATATTAAGTAGCACAACTGTTTTCATCATTGATAGTAATAAAAAAGTTTCTCAAGCAGCAAATCAGCATATTAGAAAAAATTCTAAAGGACTGGAGTAATGATGCTGAAAATTCAGTTTTGCATCACAGGAATAAATTGCATTTTAAAATATATTAAAATAGAAATTAGTTATTTTTAATGGTAATAATAATTTTAAAATATTACAGTTTTTACTGTATTTTGATGAAATAAATGCAGCTTTGGTGAGCATAAGAGACTTCAGCAGTGTGTTTTAAGTGTTGAGATGTTTTTGCATATGCGGCTTTTGTATAAAATGACTTCATCTTTTATTTACAAAATAGAGTTAGGACTGATCGGTTCTGAAGAGTTCTCCCTGACTCACTGGTCTAGTTAAAGCAGTCAACAGACTTCATGAAGGTTGAAAGTTGCAGTTCCTATTACTTACAATTGCATTAAAAGAAAATTACCAGTACAAAGTTTCTCCTGCATTGAACTCAAAAATCTTAATGCATCATGTTCCCTTGATCTTTTAACTTCTCCACAATTCTATATAAACAGTGCTCCCACAAATGCTCCCTCTCCCAGTCTCTCCACGTCACTCTCTTTCCGTTTTCACATGCCCTAATCTCCCAGTAGTTCTCTCTTCTGTAGTTTTCTCGTCTTGTATCCTCTCACCTGCTTGCAATGTAATCCCACTAATAACACTGCACATTTCCTCCTCTCTCTCTCTCTCTCTCTCTCTCTCAATCCATCACTTCAATCCTCACCGTGTCAGTTTTTACAGGATGTGTTAACAGCCCAGGGAGCTAACTAAGTCCTGCTTCCTCTAGAAACTTAATCAAACCTCCGGTCACACTGACAAGGTGGAGTTCACAGATATGGCAGCCCCCTACTGGCTATTGTTTGTTTTAATTTGTTGAGGGGATAAGGTGCCCATTCAAATGGCAGGTGTTCCATACTAACAATACGCCCCCTCTGGGGCCCACCCCACCCACGGCACGCCATTAAGCCACTCAACCCGACTCATCCGAGTCATAAGCCGGCAGAATACTCTGGTAAAGTGTGCTTCTCAGGACGGCACCGGACAAAGAAAAGAATCTTTGCGATTTTGGCTGGAGGATATTTTGACTGCATCGTGCCACAATTGCAACACTGCAGACGACCGAGGTGCCCTAAGACCTCAAAGCTGAGCGCGAAAAATGTGCATGAAAACAAGAGTTGCTTTTTCTGTTCCCATACGATACCTCTCAATGCGTTTCCTGTTGTAATCTGTTATTTTCCTCAAAGCCACGCTAGTCTAGTCCTCAGAAGCTGATAGGTATGCTCCATTTCCTCTAGAAAGCTTCTCATCACTGTTTGGAATCTTAAATGAGTTCTTCCTTTGGTTTGGACGCCTTAGATGGCTGTTTTTTATTACTTGTGTCCAACAATACCAACACATTATTATTCTCCTCATAAGATGCACAAGATATTATCAGGACATATAGACACATCAAT
This sequence comes from Sinocyclocheilus rhinocerous, assembly GCF_001515625.1. Lineage (NCBI taxonomy): Eukaryota > Metazoa > Chordata > Actinopteri > Cypriniformes > Cyprinidae > Sinocyclocheilus > Sinocyclocheilus rhinocerous. The sequence continues at coordinate 1,086,209 of NW_015642825.1, forward strand.
AAGAATACATTTTGTTCTCATGTCTATTGATTAATTACAACTAAACACCTTTGATATAAGCACAGATAAAGCACAACATGAGATTATGCTTGTCCTGTGCATTTAAATTAACAGGTTCGCTGTCATAACTGTCAAAGTGATTTCTGCCACCTATTAATCTTCATTAAATGCCTGCATTAATTATAATTTCTCCTTCACTGAGGTAATTCACGGAGGCATCCGTATGCCACTGAAAATTATAAGGCAGATGCTAAATGCAAGACACAGACAGGGATATTTTAATAACTTTAATGTGAACAGGGTGCAATTATTTTGTGCATTACAAACGGGTAGATGCCTCATTGCGTCCTCCTCACTCTCCCATAACAGAGCTCTTTCCTTTTCCTAGTTTTCTGGAAGTTCGCCGCCGAAAACGGTTGTTCGTTTGCACTTGTGCGAGATCAAATTTGAGAGGGGGGGTGGGGGGGTTATTACCGCTCTTTCATCTCCCATGAGCCATGCAGCCAGCAGCCATGTGGCTACCACACATTTCTGGACACATGCAGTCCTGTCCCAGAATTCCTGAGGTATACCTCCCAACATATAACTACCACCTCAAAAGCTCTTAACAATCCCATATTCCCTGAAATCGTCACAGTGCTCCATACACAACTTTTTCTTTTTTACCACCAAAACTCTGCATAGCCAAAACCACAAAAATGCAGTCTTCTATTTTTGATTACCTGGCATGGCTGGTGATGACTGTTAATTGTCTTTGGTAAATGCTTTTTTTTAGATTAAAACAGAATATCGTCTGTTGGATTGGAGTTGGATTGGCTTTGCATGAGGATAAAGGCCAACTCATCACTGGAGTTTCGGGATGAAGGCAGTGAAAATGAAGCAGCCGGTGCGTCTTTTCCTCTTCATTGTTTATGAGCAATGTTGGCAGTTTCCATCTCAGGGAGAATTTCATTTAGTAAATATTTTCATTACAGCCATGTCTGGATGCGAAGGACGCTCACTTCACACTAAGCAGAGTGGACAAAAATGAATAATTTCTTATTTCATTTTTTTGAGCGTTTACCCCCTGGATGGTTTATTTTCAAACCCTGACAGCTAATAGCGCAGACGGCCTGGTGTTCTTGCACAGTATATGACTTCTTAAATTACTAGAGTAACGCTTGGCTGAGAGGTGACAAGGGCATCTTCAACACGTCTGTGTGAAAGTCAATATGACAGCCAGGCTACAAAAGTCTCATCAATAACACAAGTCTCATCTTGGACTCCGGGGGTAACCAAGGATACCTTCCCACCAACTTTCCGTAGATGTCATTACCGGGAAGAACGGTCAAAAAAATGATTGTCCCGGCTGACCATATTGAACAACAGCCTCTGTACCAGGCCACCATGGGTTTATTTATTTGGCTTTATGGCGCTCTGTTTCCACTAAGTTTCCTGTATAAATTTCTCCAAAAAGATTTTTTTCTTGTATTGTAACTTATGTTTGGCAGGGAAGAGTTTGAAGTCATTACGTCCTAGGCAAAAATTTTAGTCAAGCTACTGTTTGAAAAGTTAGTTAGCTACAATATGAACCACAAATGAAATGTATAGCGAACAGCTTGGAATATGTAAGAAGACAATATCTTCAATATTTCAGATAATGTGACTTGAAGCATTAAATAGCAGTTATACGTACATTAAAACTAAATACAAACAATAAAACTAGAAAAATCATTTTTAAACATTTACATGAACCGTCTGAACAAAATGATTCACTAAATGAATCAAACACCCCAAAACATAAAACAGTTAAAGAGCACATTTTCACATGGCTGCAAAACACAATGTCTTAAAAACACAGATGTACCATTGTGTTTTTTTCACACTACAACACTATTTGTCTGACTTCTGAAAAAATTCACTTAATAGCATAACTACTTTTACTCCCCAACACTTCATTAGAGTCCTCTTTCTTTCTGCCTACCGAAAACCTAGCAAAACCCTCATCAAATCATTCAGAAACTCTGGTTTGAATCTGTTGTTTACTGGTTGTTAGCTGCAACCAAGTGTTTGAGTCCGTGATACTTACATCACAGTAATGAAATCATAAAACCACACGCGGTTTTATTCATATTTGTTAGCTTAGGATAAACACTGTCACTTCAAGCTACACTCAGCCACAACTAACAAGATGTACTGATGAGAATAACGAAGCCCTTGATGTGTTGCTTTGGTGACAAAGCCCGCAAAATAAGAGCCCTCGTAAATGTGAAACGGCCTGGAGGTGTGCACATTATCGAATCCAGCCTTCCATTAAAGTATGACACAAGCTTGGAAGATTCACAGACTTCTGGGTCCCTGACATTCGGAGTGACCTCTTCGAGACTTTTGTGACGAGAGGTCTGCTGGCTCCCAGACTCACCAAAGACAGCGCTAAGCTTTGATGTACTGCCTGAAATGAGGCACATTAAATGTTTTCCGTGCATGAAAACGATTTTTTTTCTAAAGTTGGGTGGCGAATCTTTCCCCGAAATCTTTGCCCACAAACAGTGCCGGCAGCTGTCTGGCAGACTGCAGTGTGTGAACGCTCACCGAGCGAGAGACTTCACATATGCTCCTCATATGCCCACTGAGGTCAGCAGGGCACCGGAGACCACAAACCCACCTCCTGATTCGCTCCAATACCAACACAACAAACACACACACTATCCCGCTGACTGACTCTTTGCGATAATAAAAAACTGACATGCAGCATAAGCAAACGCTGACAAACGGATATGCAATCGGGGGCGGAGCTAGCAGTTGGGAAAGCAGGAGTTGGCGGTTTCACACCGAAACTTCATTAAGACACCCAGAGTGTGATGAGAGGAAGGGAATGCTGCCATTCTCTCCTGATCCGGCAGACCAAACACGCTACGCCAGCCACAAAGTGCCACATTGTTCCTGAAGTGTTAACTGCGAGTGGGCCTAAGACTCCGGCGGAGAGAATTTGCTATTAAATGCTACAAAGTGTGTGCGTAACTGGTGCAAATTAGAGCGAGAGAGATGAAAGAGTGAGAGAGAGCGTGTGTGAGTGACTGAAAGGGGATATTACAGTTGCGACAGGAGCTACTAATGAGCACAAAATCATATGAGCTGTCAAAGAAAGAAAAGCCTTTCAAATAAATGCACATTTATTAGAGGGAAATGTGCCTGAACTCTGGAATTGTGGGTAACTAGGCCTTGCTTAGGGCAGAGGTGCAGTCATTACAGTTAAATCAACACTCCAGGGTGCTCTGGGAAACCTGGTGGCGTGTTAATCGTACCCAGGAGACGTGGAGACGGGTGCTTCTGGACTTTGAGCGGTCTTGAAAACTGCTAATTTACAGATGCCGTAGCTTGGTGCAAAACATTGGATGAATTGCTTGGTTTTCAATGAATAAAATCGGTTATAAGAATATGCAAAGTCATTAACCAAATGCTTTGCACACCATGAAAGACTTGCATCTGTCTCTAGTTTAAGCAAGACTAAACCTAACATGGTATATTTTAAAACAAATCCAATACACAGAGGGTCTTGACACTTATTTATTTTTCTCTCCACATGAAAAATTCCACTGAAAAGCCCTTTAGGGGTTAAAGGTTGGAAGGTTCAACCAGACCTCTGGCCACTGAACAGACTGGAAGCCTTTCCTATCAGATCCCAAAAAAAATATTATATTATACCAGATGGTTGTGATACTTATCATGGCTTATCACGACAGAAGTGCCGCAGGTGGAAACAAGGACATTAAGGATATTTTCACAGTGAAATTCACCAGTGGTTAGAAGTAATCTAAACACATAAGAGAGTCGGTGTTCAGCTGCAGTGCGCCCCTCAATGGACTTGTGGTTCCCCAACTTCCCCAGCTAATACAGCCAAGGTACATACACACACTCACACCATATGTCCAATAATCAATGTTTGTGTAAACTCATTATACTGGATGAAAGAATCAGATGCAATGCTGTTCAACATTCAGATGTGGACACAATATCTCAAGCCTCATTTAGAACATTCTGGATAGAATCAATGAAATGTGATGTTTCTCAACTCCAAACTTTTCAAACTTTCAATACAAAACGCTGAACGAAAACTCTTCATGCATTAGACAGTTTATAACATACATGGAATTCATGTCATTTTAAAGAAAGCTTCAAACTTGAAATACTTAAAATTGATTTATATTTTATAACCTCTAATAACATGACACTGAGCACATCCCATACTGATTTTAAAATAAATGTCTGTTTTTTTGTTTGTTTTTTAACCTCTGCTTTAAATCTATATTTCACTCTAAGAACTAAACTAACCTGCTTTAACAACTCCAGCAATAATGTTTAAAGAGGAAACCTGATCATCTGGGCAAAGGTGACAAAAGGTATCATGTAATTTTTAACACATCTTATTAAGAAAAACTATAATAATATTTTACAATAGTGCCCATTACACAAAATACTATTACTAAATTAAAACCCATTTAATCTCACTGGTAACATTTGCGACCTACATTCACTTAATGATCTGTTGAGTTACTGATGTGAAGTGAGTTGTGCAACTATAAATGGAGTTCAGAGATGATCAGAGCGGATTAATTCCAGTTTGTCCATCTGAGAGATGATGTCTTTTAAAGAGCTTATTATTGATGCATTATTAAATCTGCTCTATCTCTCAGTATATGTAAACATATCATAGACAAGAGGGAAACCCAGAACACCATTTTGATGGTTTAAGTCAAATTACAAAATTGTAGATTTCAAAGTATAATTGCAAGTAAAATAAATGCATTGCTTTTTTGAATTAGCATTCTATTTTCAGCACATTTGCTTGTTCGATAAATGAATAAATAAATATTGTAACCTTTATCCTTGCAACTGCGATTTTATATATATATCCTTTTTATAAAATAGCTGCATCTTTTATATTTATATAATTTTAGTAAAAGGCATGCAGCTTGACTGGTATCCATTAAGTAAAAATAGGTTTACATAGCTTCAAAACAACTTGCAATTATTATTTTTTTATTTTTAATTAAATTAATACTTTAGTGTTCAATAATAGTACCATTCAATAGGCTACGTGTAACATGGACACTATGTTACAAGTGAACAACAGCTGTAAAAAGAAGAAACAACTTTCTCTGCATCTCCTGCTCACAGTACATGAACAGAGGTACGCGCCGCTGTCATTATATTATCGGTGTACACAAATAACGCGATAATAGGCGTACTTACAGTCTCTCGGCATTCCTCGGGATTCCCCTGGGTACCGTCCTGAAGCCTTGACCCTGACAATCCACATGAGAGCCCGAACAACTGCACTTATGCGGGCATCCATTCACAGCACAGCACAGCAGCCCGCACAGCACAGCCACTGTCCCCCAATACTTCACCCACCGCATCAGAAATCCTCTGAGGCTGATAGCAGCCCAATAACAATAGGGGGAAAAAAATCAAAAACAACAAAATAAACTAATGCGTATCCTAGGCTATATGAAAAACAAAAAAAATGTATCCGCGTCTTGTTACATCCAGACAATAAAATCCCGCGCGCAAAAAAAAAAAAAAAAAAAAACAAAAGGGAGCAACAATTCGTCTCCTCCGCATCACGCGTCTTGTCCACAGCCAATTAAATCCCGCGCGCAAAAAAATACAGGTAGGACAAGGGGTGAAAAGAAAAACTTAAAGACGAGCTACAACACCAGCATAAAATAGTTCCAACTTTGAAAAATTCTCAAAATGCATCAGAAAAAGCTTTGCTCATTCAAACGCGCAGTTGCATCTGTCTCTCCACAGCATTGAAACACACAGATGCGCATCAAAAGTTAGAAAAGCACATCGCTAACTAGGGGGGGAAAAGCCCTTAAAAAGTCAGCAAAATCATTCAAAACGTCCAAAACGATCCCTTCTCATAATTCACCAAATTCCGTTTTTTTAGGTCCAGCATGCAAATCCTCATTGATAGTGATTGAGAAACTTCAGCGGAGCTCGTACCTATTTGATTTCCAGCCCCCAAACCCTGCGCTCCACACTCCCACTGGCTAATCTGCGTGATGTCACTCTGGGATATTTGGGGTCTCGACTCGAGAAGTTGCTGGGACAGCTTCAAATAACTCAGCCCGCACCTAATGCTCGTTAACTTTGAGCGACGAACACGAAGTTATGATTTAGAAACCGCAGCGCGAAACGAAGACACTTGTGCCATCTAGATTTTTTGAAACGACAAAGACAGAAATAGTAATAAAAGATTTTATATTGTAAAAAAAAACTATATTCACCACCAAGAAAGGTTTGTGGGGAAAAATAATTAACTAAAAATAAATTAATAAACACATAATCAATAAATAGCTGCTTTAACTGAGAAAGCATAGTTCTTACTAAAGTTTAGTTATATTATCCACTATAAATTAAAAGTATATGGTGACTCATAAATGTAATACGTTTAATAACTATATCAAGCAGTGAATCAGATACTGCAGAAATATCTCAAGCAATTTATCTATTTTTGCAGATACTTTGAGTCAAGTCACTCTTGAAATAGTGGATTGTTTCTTTTTTCATGATTTTTGGTCCACATTTTGCTGTTTTAGTGCCCCCGTCTGGTGAGAAATTTCATCTAACTAAATCCAAAATCCTTCCTCACTATGAGAAACCACTGGTTCCTCTTCAGGAACTCGAGCTGCGTCGGAAACGCTAGGGGAACGCCTTCTGTGACCAAGCTCTGTTTAGAATGTTTATGGAGTTTAACTATTTTCTGTTATGGTTTGTAATTAATTCCAGATATGTTTCTTTGCATATTCACCTGAAATATTCAGTTTGCAGGCCTTATATGCAACAAATAATAATAATAATAATAATAAAAGGACTGGAAGTCAAGTTAAAGACATTAAATAGTTTGACAGAGCAAGTTACTTTTAATAACAGATTAAAAAGTAGTGCTACACAGAAATAATTCACTCCAGTCAGTAAAACATAACAGATGTCTAGATAGGTTAAAGCTTCACTCAATAATTTAAACATTTAAATGCTGTGTCCAGATCCTTAAAGAGCAGTATAGAATCCTTGTTTAACACACTGAATGAATTGAATCAGCTCCCATATGCCAGATTAATTTACTTACATTATTCCTCCTGAAAGCAAAGCGAGGGGCATTAAGCGTCTGCTGGAAGGCTGCAGGTACGTGCGTGAAGTTAAGCTGTAAAACATGTGCTTTACACTTCCTTTAATGCACACACACATGGCCGCGAGTCCATAAATCTGTGATTTGTGTCAATAAGGATGATGTGCCAGATTTACAGACTGCACACTTGTTCACGTCAGGAGTGAGGAATGTCCAGAGAGCTTCCACCTGTGGAACGCTGTGGAGAATGAGCGTGATAGGCAGAGCAATACTCTACATGTGTCTGAGCTGTCTATCAGCTTCTCTAAGGTCAGACTTTCATGTGAAAAACTCTTACCTACGGAGTGACCCTCAAACAGCCATGTTGCACACGTAAGCACGATCAGGCTATACGGCAGCAGAAGCGTTTCTGTCTTATGCACTCAAATGTATATCTTTATTAAGGAAGAGTGTCATTTTCTTTTTAATTCTCTGCAGTCATGAGCAAGGAACTGGACTGCAGGCAGGATCCGTGTGCGCTTTGAGAGGTTGAGAAAAATAACAGCTGCCCTTAGGCTGAACATTTTCAGAAAAACAAACACAGTCATAATGCATTTAAAAACCGAGCACATGACATTACAAATAAGACAAATTGAACAAGAAAATAAATTGTGACTTATCTTTTAATCATAACTTGGCTGTTCTGAAAAAAAGCTGAAATAAGTTAAAAGGTCAGTCATCAAATTGAATTGACCCACGGTTTCATTGAACTACACATAGCAATGAAATATGCACTATAAATGTCAAAACAAAGGATCTTATTTGTAAAATGATACAAGTTTTGTGAGTTAAGGCTGGACAGTTGACATTAACCTGACCTTTCCATTTTATGTATTGCACCCAATGGAAAGCGAGTGGCCAGATTATGGAAAATCTTGGCATGGATGGTGTAGACCAGCACTTCTGGCTGGGAAGGGAAAGGGCTAGCCAAAGACCTGTCTGAGGAAAAAATCCATTAGCATACCATGAGACATGAGACTGCTTTTAAATGGAACACTTGAACATAAAAAGAAATCCAAACTTTTCAGCAATTACGTAAATCTCTCAGCCTATCCGTTTGCCGTTAGGGGGAAGGAGGAAGGTTTGCCATATATAGATTTCCCCTCACTCCATATATTCCCTTTCTTTGTCAGTTTGTATGCATTTTAAATTGTCGTTCTGCTCTGTAGCTTTGCAACCGAGAAGAGCAGGGAAGGATTTCTCATCTTCCTGGCTGCAAATTTCCTCCCTTTAGCTAACACAGAACTGAGAAAAACAGTCAAACATTTAAGTCCACAGCAAAATTTACTTTATGGCTCATAGATTTCCACTTTTGTCCCGGTTGTATCCCAGCCAACGGCTGTTAACCCACATTATGGATCTTAATTCTTTCCCACAAGCAAATGGAACATGAATGGGAAGCTGCTTATTTCTCTCAGGCATCAGTTTGCATTGTTGTCTGGCACCTCAGTGAACTGCTGCTGGGTGATAATTGGAAAGACAGCCTCCCTCTGTAGCATCCTGCTGTCTGCACAGTGGTCACTTCAACCAGAGGTCCAAGCTTCCTGTGTGCGAGTCTCCAGAGCCAACTCTGCGTGTGCCCATGAGGCAGCAAGACCTCAGCTGCTGCTGCCACACAGAACTGCTAATTGCATGCACATTGTCCTAGCTCATATGAACAGGGGCGGGCATAGGGCGGGTGAGTATCGGGAGGTGGAGAGTTGTGACAGCGGCCTGCCAGGAACAACAGCCTGGGGTCCCTCGGACACACATGCTGTCAGGGCCTGGGCCCTGTGAGTTCCATACAGCCAGAAATGCTCGGCTCAAGTTGTGTGTTAATCCACAGAACGGTAAAAGAGCTTTAGCAGTGTATACACTCTTTTTGATTCTTGTCTTTCAGTTTTAGCAAACAAACACATGGGGAACAACTATGGCCAGATGTTGCCACAGTCTTGTAGAATGATTTGTTTGTAATTCTACAAGCTCACATTCCACGGGAACTGCCAAAGCCCTGCAGACATCATTGCTTATGCCAAACCTGAGGTGTTTTTTTAAACTGAGTTGATCTTTGCAACATTTGATGTCGAACCCTGGGACGCAAGCATTCCTACAGAATTTCTCACTCACTCCTTTTCAATTACTCACGGTTGGCAGGCAAAAGAATGTTTAAAATGACGTGCGTCCTACGTAATGCTGCTCAGTGTGGACAGGAACAATGGGAATGAAACTGAATGGAGAAACTCCAACAAAAACAATAACATCCAAGCCTTTTCTTTCCAGTTGTAGGAAGTGCACAATTAGATGGGCTCAGTGCTACAATCAGAAAGGTTTTGTAATGTGGAAGTGGTTAATATGGTTTATCTTTTTTAGAGAATAGGATGAGGACTGTATGGGTGGGAGGTGGGCTCTATCTGGTGCCCTTCCGCTCATCGTGCCTCTATCAGGATTAGCCTATAAACAGTTCCATATGTGGGGCTAACCCTGACGCTAAGACTTTCCACCGGTATGACTAGAAGATTGATGATCCAATTTACTAGGGAGTTATCATGGACCCGAATACTCAAAAGAACTAAGAAGAGCGGCCAGCTGTTGGCTCTTCTGTCTCAATTTTTCCTTCGACCGGAATTTCATCTGCATACAGGGAGATGGAGAAGTAATTTTTGTGTGGTCAGATGCAAGTCTCACAGTGCAGTTGATAAACTTTACACTCCTCCCGTGACTGTTCCCAGAGACTCACTCAGGGGCTAGACCAATATCCATCCAACGGAATAAGGTTTTTGTGAAGGGATGATTATAGGTTACTTGCGAAGAGGTCTTAGGAATAGTCTAATGTTCTCGCTCATCTCAGCGTGCTTTAATCTAATCAAACAAGAAACCAAAACAACACCCCACAAAAACACAAATCAAATTTTCGCATTGACATCTCCAACTGTGACCTCACAGGCAGTCTCAAACATACAGCAAAGCCGTCACTCATTATTAAGATGACCAAACGGTCCTGCCCAGACTGCATTTGTGGTTCAGTAATAATCTGTAATTAACACCAACCTCTGAGATCAGTATCCTGATTGAGTCCAGCATATGCAGGCCACATGCACTGACCTCTGCCTCTTTCAGTCTGCTGCTCAAGAGCTGTTTACATAGTGACGTTCTACTAGCATTCATCAGACTCTCTGTAGGGAGGCTTTAAGAAATTTTGGACTGAACTTGTACTTTTTAGCCAGGAGTAACCGTTAGCGATTGGCCATTAGAGAGCTATTTGTAGACATCACAGCCAGGCCTTGTAGACACTGCAGCCTTCGGTCTTCGTGGGACTGCGGTTGACAGAGTTGACCTTATGTTGGCCAGCATCCAACTCTCACAGCACTGTGATTGCCTGGCGGTCTGTTTTTTATTCTCTTCTGAAATTCTGTCTGACCAGAAATTGTTATTAATTATAAAATCTTTGCAAAGTTATCACTTTCCTGCTTGGCTGACCACACGGTTTCCCCCCATTGGCTTTTTGTTTTGTTTTGTTTTGTTTTTCAGGGAACCGAAATGAAGCCAAATGCAACACAAGTAGACCTTTTGAGGGTTTCATGGATTTAATTCAAAGAAACAAAGTTTTGGGGAGCGGAA